>NC_048227.1:107505027-107585369 GCF_002007445.2 Ailuropoda melanoleuca | reverse complement strand
AATATATATGCCCCCAACAGAGGAGCAGCAAGATACACAAGCCAACTCTTAACCAGAATAAAGAGACATATAGATAAAAACACAATAGTAGGGGTNATCCAAGGATACAGTATTGAAAGCGGCCAGGGCAAAGAAATTTCTCACGTACCAAGGCAAAGGTATCAGGATTACGTCAGACCTGTCTACAGAGACCTGGAATGAGAGAAAGGCTTGGGGGGGCATTTTTAAAGCTCTTTCAGAGAAAAACATGCAGCCAAGGATCCTTTATCCAGCAAAGCTGTCATTCAGAATTGATGGAGAAATAAAGACGTTCCAAAATCGCCAATCATTAACCAATTTCGTAACCACGAAACCAGCCCTACAGGAGATATTAAGGGGGGCTCTATAAAGGTAAAAAGGCCCCAAGAGTGATACAGAGCAGCAAGTCACAACCGATACAAAGACTTTAAAGAGAAATGGCATCATTAAAATCATATCTGTCAATAATCTCTATCAATCTAAATGGCTTAAACTCTCCCATAAAACGCCACAGGGTTGCAGATTGGATAAAAAGACATGACCCATCCATTTGCTGTCTACAAGAGACTCATTTTGAACCCAAAGATGCATTCAGACTTAGAGTAAGGGGATGGAGTACCATCTTCCACGCAAATGGACCTCAAAAGAAAGCTGGAGTAGCAATTCTCATATCAGATAGACTGGATTTTAAACTAGAGGCCATAGAGAGAGATACAGAAGGGCACTATATTATTCTTAAAGGAAGTATTCAACAAGTGGATATGACAATTATTAATATATATGCCCCCAACAGGGGAGCAGCAAGATACACAAGCCAACTCTTAACCAAAATAAAGAGACATATAGATAAGAACACAGTAATAGTAGGGGACCTCAACACCCCACTATCAGAAATAGACAGAACACCCTGGCAAAAACTAAGCAAAGAATCAAAGGCTTTGAATGCCATACTCGACGAGTTGGACCTCATAGATATATATAGAACACTACACCCCAGAACCAAAGAATACTCATTCTATTCAAATGCCCATGGAACATTCTCAAGAATAGATCATGCTCTGGGACACAAAACAGGTCTCAGCCAATACCAAAAGATTGAAATTATCCCCTGCATATTCTCAGACCACAACGCTCTGAAATTGGAACTCAACCACAAGGAAAAACCTGGAAGAAACTCAAACACTTGGAGGCTAAGAACCATCCTGCTCAAGAATGACTCGATAAACCAGGAAATCAAAAAACAAATTAAACAATTTATGGAGACCAACGAGAATGAATACACAACGGTCCAAAACCTATGGGATACTGCAAAGGCAGTCCTAAGGGGGAAATACATAGCCATCCAAGCCTCACTCAAAAGAATAGAAAAATCTAAAATGCAGTTTCTATATTCTCACCTCAAGAAACTGGAACAGCAACAGAGGGACAGGCCTAACCCACTGACAAGGAAGGAGTTGACCAAGATTAGAGCAGAAATCAATGAATTAGAGACCAGAACCACAGTAGAGCAGATCAACAGGACTAGAAGCTGGTTCTTTGAGAGAATCCATAAAATTGATAGACCACTGGCAAAACTTGTCCAAAAACAAAGAGAAAGGACTGAGATTATTAAAATTATGACTGAAAAGGGAGAGGTCACGACCAGCACCATTGAAATTGCAAGGATTATTAGAAACTTTTATCAACAGCTATATGCCAAAAAACTAAACAATCTGGAAGAGATGGAGGCCTTCCTGGAAACCTATAAACTACCAAGACTGAAACAGGAAGAAATAGATTTCTTAAATAGGCCAATTAACTATGAAGAAATTGAGTCAGTGATAAACAACCTTCCAAATAATAAAACTCCAGGCCCAGACGGTTTTCCTGGGGAATTCTACCAAACATTCAAAGAAGAAATAATACCTATTCTCCTAAAGCTATTTCAAAAAATAGAAACAGAAGGAAAGCTACCAAACTCATTCTATGAGGCTAATATTACCTTGATCCCCAAACCAGGCAAAGACCCCCTCAAAAAGGAGAATTACAGACCGATTTCTCTAATGAATATGGATGCCAAAATCCTCAACAAGATCCTTGCTAATAGAATCCAACAGTACATTAAAAGGATTATCCATCATGACCAAGTGGGATTCATACCTGGGATGCAAGCATGGTTCAACACTCGCAAATCAATCAATGTGATACATCATATCAACAAGAAAAGACTCAAGAACCATATGATCCTCTCAATTGATGCAGAAAAAGCATTTGACAAAATACAGCATCCTTTCCTGATTAAAACCCTTCAGAGTGTAGGAATAGAGGGTACATTTCTCAATCTCATAAAAGCCATCTATGAAAAGCCTACTGCAAGCATTATTCTCAATGGGGAAAAGCTGGAAGCCTTTCCCTTAAGATCAGGAACACGACAAGGATGCCCACTCTCGCCACTATTATTCAACATAGTACTAGAAGTCCTTGCAACAGCAATCAGAAGACAAAAAGGGATCAAAGGTATCCAAATCGGCAAAGAAGAAGTCAAACTGTCTCTCTTTGCAGATGACATGATACTCTATATGGAAAACCCAAAGGAATCCACTCCCAAACTATTAGAAGTTATAGAACAATTCAGTAAGGTGGCAGGATACAAAATCAATGCCCAGAAATCAGTTGCATTTCTATACACGAATAACGAGACTGAAGAAAGAGAAATTAGGGAATCCATCCCATTTACAATAACACCAAAAACCATACGTTACCTTGGAATTAACTTAACCAGAGACGTAAAGGACCTATATCCTAGAAACTATAGATCACTTTTGAAAGATATTGAGGAAGACATAAAAAGATGGAAAAATATTCCATGCTCATGGATTGGAAGAATTAACATAGTTAAAATGTCCATACTACCCAGAGCAATCTACACTTTCAATGCTATCCCGATCAAAATACCGAGGACATTTTTCAAAGAACTGGAACAAATAGTCCTTAAATTTGTATGGAACCAGAAAAGGCCCCGAATCTCCAAGGAACTGTTGAAAAGGAAAAACAAAGCTGGGGGCATCACAATGCCGGATTTCGAGCTGTACTACAAAGCTGTGATCACAAAGACAGCATGGTACTGGCACAAAAACAGACACATCGACCAATGGAACAGAATAGAGAACCCAGAAATGGACCCTCGGCTCTTTGGGCAACTAATCTTTGATAAAGCAGGAAAAAACATCCGGTGGAAAAAAGACAGTCTCTTCAATAAATGGTGCTGGGAAAATTGGACAGCTACATGCAAAAGAATGAAACTTGACCACTCTCTCACACCATACACAAAAATAAACTCCAAATGGATGAAAGACCTCAATGTGAGACAGGAATCCATCAAAATTCTAGAGGAGAACATAGGCAACAACTTCTATGACATCGGCCAGAGCAACCTTTTTCACGACACATCTCCAAAGGCAAGAGAAATAAAAGATAAAATGAACTTATGGGACTTTATCAGGATAAAGAGCTTCTGCACAGCCAAGGAAACAGTCAAAAAAACTAAGAGACAGCCCACGGAATGGGAGAATATATTTGCAAAGGACACCACAGATAAAGGACTGGTATCCAAGATCTACAAAGAACTTCTCAAACTCAATACACGAGAAACAAATAAACAAATCATAAAATGGGCAGAAGATATGAACAGACACTTTTCCAATGAAGACATACAAATGGCTAACAGACACATGAAAAAATGTTCAAAATCATTAGCCATCAGGGAAATTCAAATCAAAACCACACTGAGATACCACCTTACGCCAGTTAGAATGGCAAAGATAGACAAGGCAAGAAACAACAATTGTTGGAGAGGATGTGGAGAAAGGGGATCCCTCCTACATTGTTGGTGGGAATGCAAGTTGGTACAGCCACTCTGGAAAACAGTGTGGAGGTCCCTTAAAAAGTTAAAAATTGAACTACCCTATGACCCAGCCATTGCACTACTGGGTGTTTACCCCAAAGATACAGACGTAGTAAAGAGAAGGGCCATATGCACCCCAATGTTCATAGCTGCATTGTCCACAATAGCCAAATCATGGAAGGAGCCGAGATGCCCTTCAACAGATGACTGGATTAAGAAGCTGTGGTCCATATATACAATGGAATATTACTCAGCTATCAGAAAGAACAAATTCTCAACATTTGCTGCAACATGGACGGCACTGGAGCAGATAATGCTAAGTGAAATAAGTCAAGCAGAGAAGGACAATTATCATATGATTTCTCTCATCTATGGAACATAAGAACTAGGATGATCGGTAGGGGAAGAAAGGGATAAAGAAAGGGGGGGTAATAAGAAGGGGGAATGAAACATGAGAGACTATGGACTCTCAGAAACAAACTGAGGACTTCAGAGGGGAGGGGGGTGGGGGAATGGGATAGACTGGTGATGGGTGGTAAGGAGGGCACGTATTGCAGGGTGCACTGGGTGTTATACGCAACGAATGGAGTGTCGAACTTTACATCGGAATCCGGGGATGTACTGTATGGTGACTAACATAATATAATAAAAAATCATTTAAAAAAAATTAAAAATAGAAATACCATACAACCAGTAATCCCACTACTACCCAATGCAAATAAAACACTAATTTGAAAAGAAAAAAAAAAAGCACTCCTAGACAACGTATGTCCAGTTTGGGTATGTGTTTGTCACTTTACTCTCGCGAGGAGAAACATCAAACAAGCATCTGGCACGACACCATTCCCCATACGCTGCTCTCACTCCCCGCTGAGCTTCGCCAGGAAAGCCCCACTTTCTAACCAGAGCTGTGGGTTCGGCTCAGAAGCATCAGTGTTGGCAGTGAGTTCCATTAATTTCAGTGTTTTCCCATGAAATCTATCCACAGGTCTTTCCTTCCTGCAAGCGTGGGACCCCAGTTCACCCCCGAGCCCGGCTCTCCTGCAGTTCTGCTCCGGACCAAAGCTGAGATTGTGACCTGGAGACCCGGATCGTTCGGAGCTACGTCAACAGCATGGGCTTCGGACTTGGCTTCCGTTTCACTGCAGTTCGGCGGACACGGGATGCAGTGTTGGTCTCAGGTGTACAACAGGGTGACTGGACACATCCATGTGCTCTGCTGTGCTCGCCACGCGTGTAGCTGCCCCCTGTCACCCCACACGCTGTCAGCACCATTCCAGACACACTCGAGCTGTGCCCAGACTTGCTTCTTTGTCATTTAAAACTATGGCCGTAGAAACTCCACCCATCAGGTTTTGGTTTTAGTCCTAAATAACAGCTGAAAAGGTAAGTATTCAGATTGAGGAAGAGATTTTTTTAAAGGAGAAATGAAGATAAGAATTAGGCTCTTTACATAAATTGAAAACTCATTTTTAGAGCCTTGAGTTTTGCTAACAAGTGTAGCCTTGCTACAAAATATCCCCACTAGTAGACACCCAAAGGAATTCAAAATCATGTAGAACTCCACCCAACAGGCTTTGATATGCACAGTAGTGAAAGTTCAGTCTCTAAACCCTGCGGAGGATTAATGACAAAATAATGAATTTTGGCCTCACAGCACAGACAAGCAACTGCCCTGATGTTTTCAGTGAAAGGAAGCCGGAGGGCTCCCACACCCCTCAGGTTCCAGTGGTTTTCAGACTTCTGTTTCCTCCAAACCTTCCAGGACCCCCACATACATTGGAGAAGGCAGGGCTGCTGCACACGGTGCCCGCGTGTCTGCTCAGACTCCCGTCCCGACGTTGCCCTGACGGCATTGTTCAGACGTGATGGACACTTACAATTAGTTGACTCTAAGTTAAGCAGATCCTGGGTCCTGGGCTCCAACCAATCGGATGAAGGCCGTGAGAGCAAAGACTAAGGTTTCCCAAAGAGGGAATTGTCCTCAAGACGACACAGAAACCCTGCCTGAGTGTCCAACCGTCAGACACACACGTCAGCACCAACGCTTACTTGAACCTCCAGCCCGCAGCTCAGTGTACGCACATTAGAGCTGCTAGTCCTCACGGCAGTGTGAGCCAGTTCCTTCAAATAAATGTCTCCCTCTCCCTTGATAGCTAGCCGGATCGATCGATTGATCAACGGTAGATAGGAAAATAGAAATGGAGGTATAGATGTGTAGCTGGAGATAGAAACATACCTCCTATTGGATCCATTTCTCCGGAGAGCTCTAACTCAGTAAGACTGTGTTCACCTTGCAGAAAATGAAGAGGATTTGGCCGTCCTCTGAGCCGGACACAGTCACACCAAGTCGTGCATGCCATCAAGTACACAGCGGGTCCCAGGCAGCTCCGTCACGGAACGGCACGGAGACTTGCTTTAGCCACAGCTCTGTCTGTGTCCAGCCATCTCCTGCTCCGCTACTTGGAGCCGCGTGCTGTAGGCAGATTTGGGTGCAACGCTGGTCGCGAGGGTTTCTTACCAGCAAACAAAATCCCGCCTGTCGTTTTCCTGCCAGCTCAGTGTGTCCATAAAACCTTCTCCAGACCCCGTTGTCCCCCCCAAGAGCCTGTGCTACAGCAAATAAGCTTTGTAGAGACCTTGGCTTTGCTGCTCCCATTTCCCGCTGCCTGGGACACCGCGGAGGAAGGAAGTGTTCTTTCTGTTCCCAGCTCAGCACAATGCCTCTCACAAAAAACGATTTGTTAACGAATACATAGATGAGGTATTGAACTGGGGGCCGTATAATATTCTAAATAGGCGTCCTCGGGTGGGTTAGGCGGCCTCATTGACGTGGCAGGTCCATCACCTAAGTTCACTACTGCGCCCAGCACAGGGCACGGGCCGTCGGTGTGTTTGCAGTGGTCACCGACCACCACCAGAGGGTGCAGATCAGCTCCCCGCAGACTCAAATTTGGCCTCTCCTCCAGATTCCTGACTCAGTTGCAAAACTTCCACACGCACCATTTCCAAAGGTTACATGCAGAGATCCTTTGGTCCGAAGCCTCTCTCCCGCCCCTCATAGTCATGGGTCATCACATCCTGCTGGTGCTGGGTCACACTCCCTTCCGCTGGTCCCCACTCTCACCTCGGCCACCTTGGACACCTCCTATCTGGCCTTCCTGCTTCAACAATGCTTCTCAAACCCTCTGTCCACCCTGCAGCTCAAAATTCTAACAGAAGACAATGATGTCTCCATCCCTTTACTGTGTTAAAGGAGAACTCCAGCACGGCTGCTTTTCTAGAGCATGTCTGGTGCCTAGCCTGGCGCACCTGTCTGCCATGACCTTGGCCACTGTGTCCCATCAGTCAGTCTCCAGGCACACCCTGCCTGCAGTTGATGTCATGCTGTCCAGCAGAGTGGCCACTAACCCACATTTGGCTATTTACATTTACACTCAGAATTAAATACAGTTCATGGGCACCTGGCTGGCTCAGTTGGCTAAGCGTCTGCCTTTGGCTCAGGTCATGGTCTCAGGGTCCTGGGATCGAGCCCCGCACAGGGCTCCCTGCTCAGCAGGGAATTTGCTTCTCCCTCGGCCTGCTGCTCCCCCTGCTTGTCCTCTCTCTCCCTCTCTCTCTTGCTGACAAATAAGTAAAATCTTAAAATAAAAAAAAAAGAATTAAATGCAGTTCAAACTTCAGTCCCATGGCCACGCTGGCTGCTTTCCAAGTGTCCCACAGCCACACGACGAGGCTGGGGCTCCCGTGTTGGATGGCAGAGACTAGCACATTTCCATGACCACAGAAAGTTCCGCTAGACGCTGCCATTCTCGCGTGTCGGTCAGGAGTCTTCAAGACAAGAAAATCCACTCTCGCCAGGTTAAGCAGAAAGAGAATCATAAAGAATACGAAGCAATGTGGAGAGCTGTCAGGAGAGCAGACCTGGACGCTGCTCGGCGAGCGACAACACCGCCAGAGCTGTGTCCCCACAGCGCAGGGCTCCGCGGGCAGAGACACCCCCGCCCCACCACCGGCCACCCAGCTCAGCCTGCAGCGACCGCAGCCCTGGACCAGACTCGGGTCCGCTCCGCGCCTCGCAAGGACAACCCCCTCCCACTGGGCTCTGACCTCAGCCCAGGTCACCGGGCGAAGCCGGTGCTGCAGGAAAGCCTGAGCAATACCGGTTCTGGCTTTGGAATATCCGCAGCACAAGAACACCGGTCCATGACGCCGTCCACACTGCAGGCTGTGGCCACCCCACGTCCTCGCCGCCCTCTCCCTGTACCGAAAGCAGCAATGGCCCAGCCACATGCCCACCTGACAGGCACCTGCCCTTCATGAACGATGGGAATGCACACACTCTCCTCAGAGAGACCTGAAGCCGCGTCCGTGTCCACACTGCTCAGGGTGGCCTTTCTCGTCCGGGTAAGTTCAGGCGGATAGCTGAAGACCGAGGGGAGCATATAAAGTTCAGCGCCATCCGCGCGTGCCATGTACAGTAACGGGGAAACAGGAGGGGGAGGGAAAGGAAATGAGTTATGATAAAACCCAGGAGAAACTGTGGGTAGTTAGTGTGGTGGGTTGAACTGTGTCCTCCTCCTCCAAAAATTCTCATGTGGGAGGACCGCAGGACCTCACAATGTGCCAGTGGTTGAGGGAAGCAGTCAAGTTAAGATGAGGTCATTGGGATGGGTCCTAACCCATATGGCTGATGTTGCTATAAAAAGGGGATTTGGACCCAGAGGTGGACACGCATGGAGGGCCGACGGTGTGGACACACTGTGAGAAGATGCTGGCCTTGTGGCCAAGCAGGGAGACCTCAAGAGACACCATCCCCGCCCTCACCTTGATTTGGGACTGCCAGCCTCGAGAATGGTGAGAAAGCAGTCTGTTGTTTAAGCCCCCCAGTGTGGTCATCTGTCACAGCAGCCCAAGCAGACCACAGAGCCACAACAGCCCGCGTGGCCAGGCAGGTACAGAGCGCTGGTGGCGTCCCCAGCTGCCTCCCGCACACCCGATTCCACGCTCCTGTCCCCTAGCCAGCATCTGAGCGGGTTGGTAGCTTCTGTCTTCATTTTCATCTGCATATCTGGGGGCATCTCCCAGTGGAGGGCCGTGGGGGCACCTCCTTCTGCCCCCAGGGTAGCAAGAGCCCAGTTCCCTATTCATCAGCTGAGACCACTAGATGGCGATGCTTCTTGGCCTGTGGGTTTCGTATGGCACCTGACGGGTCACCTGGAGCGAGCCACATGTGTCCCTTGGGAAACACCCTCTAGCAGAGCCCAAAAGCCCAGAGAAAGGAAAGAAGCGATTTGCTGGTGAGTCATTGGGTAGGAACCGAAGCAGCTCTGCTCACTGCTACCCTCCCTCAATCTCCAGTCGGTGCAGGAAAGAAAAGCCCCCAGCCGTGGTGGTGCAGTGCCCTGCTGAGGCCAGGACGCACCCTGGTCCCCGGGGGCCGTGACAATTCCTCAGTCGCCCACACCACAGTCCTAACAAGCCCGATGCGCAGTGTGAATCTGAGGAGACAAACCCTCGGCCCGCTGCGCCTCCTTGGCTGTGCTTCTGAGTCAGAACCAACCGGTGGGTTTCCGATGTCATTGGTCCCCGGGTAGCAGGACAGGTGTCCTGTCTCACAGTGCTTATCTCTCTAGGAAGGAGCTTACTTCTCGCTCCCACCCAACGGGTCAGGGAAGGGGCTGGGGGCTGGGCCACTGCTCCCCCAACATGCCTGTGCCCGACCACCCGCTGCTCACACCCCACCCGCCACACCCCTGCTGTTACTCAGACAGACTGATGGACAGATGGAGCCCCTGGTCTGCTCTGCGGTGTCCTTCACCGAGAACACCCTTCCCCGGCCTTCACGGGCTGCGTCTACTGCCTCTGCAAGGCTTTGTCTGATGGTCCCATGTGAAGGGCACCGCACCCTGCGCGGCTCTGCTCGGCTCACCCCCTCCCCGGACTCCCTCCTGGCCCTCAGCGTGACCTGCGTTGATTTATTCTCTCTCCTCTCTCTCTGCCTGCCTCTCCCGCAGGAATGTGAGCACGGCAGAGTCCTGATTGTGTGTACCTGAACACAGGGCACACTCGTCGGCACTCGGCAATGCTCATGGCACAAAAGTGGAGAGACAGGGGTAGGAGCCCACCCAGGAGATCTGAGCTGGGTTTCCCTTAGAAAACACTTCCCCTTCCTCCTGCTCCCCAGCCCTGCCAGAAGTCACCAGGAAATAATTTCTACACAAGGTACCAGGGGTGGGTGAAAGCAGAGAAACACATGCCCTTTGGCCCCTGGAAGTCAGGGGTTCAGATTCTCTCCTGGGCCATCATGAGCTGCGTGGGGACCTGTCGGGGGTCCTTCAATCAGGGGGACCTCACAGAAGTCTCGGGGGCCTCCTGCACCTGAGTGCATGGGGCTCAGGGGGTGTCTTCCTCCCTTGGCGGAAACATCCAGAGTAATTTACTGCCGCCGCAGACAATGTCCTCTTAAGGTTAATGATTTGGTGATGCTGGAGTTTGCCTGACCAACAGGGAATTCGGTAAAGCTGCACCTTCTCTTTCTAGGTGTAGAACTAGGCCAGGGATAACAGGCAAGGACAACCAAATATTAGCTTTCAGATACGCTGCTTAGGACGGCATTCCAGACCCAAGCAGACAAACCTACGGGGAAGTTCCTTTGAGGCCACGCCAACAAGCTTAACTCAGGCAAAGGTCAACCGTTCTGTGGGTGAAAGATTGCTGAACAACCGACCTGATCTCGTTCTGTGTTTAAATGTGTCTGCCTCTGCTGTGTGACAGTATTCACGTCACATGGGCCACCATCCACCTGGCCGTCCCAATCTCCAGCTCTGAGATCACGTGTGGAGAAACAGAGACTGAAGTCTAGACGGAGCCCTGAGAACTCAAGCTCCCCACTCACGGCTTCCCCCTGAGAGGAGGCGCCATCGCGGGAAGCCGGCGGGGCTGGCCAGGGGTTCTTTAGGTGACATAGAGGTGACCATTGGCTTGACCAGGAGGTCAGAGGAAAGACTCCCTGATGGGTCTTGAGAGACTCACAACGGACCACGCATACAGAAGAGCAAGGGAGGAGGAGAGACCGCAGTTCGCGGTGCAGAAAATTCATCTTCGTGACAAATATGTGAAGCCGACATTATATACTCAGAATACACACACGTTCTTCCACCGCCTGAGACACCCGGTAGAGTAAACAGTATCCCTGATGAATCGATCTAAGACATACCTGTGCAACTCCCGTATGAAACCAGATCCAAAATGAACAACAGAATTTCAGATGTAGAAAGAAACTTTGCCCATTCGCGGCCCGGAAAGCTGATCCATGCAGGGGGTGTTTTTGAGTCTGGAGTGACCGCTAAGGGTGGGTAAGCTAACTTCTGTCCCGACAGACGGTGCTCTAGCCGTGTTAGCTGAGACGGGGGATTTATGGGAATTTGAAAACAGGACACTGATGGTTCTCTTGTTGCCTTGTTCCATTATGCGATACATTTTGGAGATATTTGTATTCCGTTTTCTGGAGCAGACCCTGAGGTGGGAAACAAAGGCAGAAGAAAAATTATTAAGTTTCCTTACTCCCTACAGCCCACTGACAAGCCCTTGGATCAGGCAGAGGGACTCCTCTGGGAGCTCAGCTGCCTCGACGTTAATACTATGCTGAGGGCAAAAGGCAATCTCAGCCCCATCCCCAGGACCCTGGAAGTCACTCCAACATAAAAATTCCTTTGGAAGCTTCCTTTATCTCCACCCCCCCCACCCAAAATATGTGTCGGCAATCATCCCCAAGCATATGACCCACCAGTTTACGTCTGAAGGGTCTCATGACTGAGGGTTTACGAAACAGTAATAAACAACCTTTTCAACAATAGCTGGCCCCTCTCAGGGCCCTGGAAATCTTGTCAAAATACCTGGCAGCTCTGTGCCGTCCCTAAGGCCCTCCCAACTTGAAAGTACCTAACAGCCCACTCCTCAGGACCCCAGCGCAGCTCCTTCTGCCCACAGGTCCTGTCCCCGTGCTTTCATAAAACCACCTTTTTGCATCAAAGACGTCTCAAGAATTCTTTCTTGGCCATTGGCCTTGAACCCTAATGTCTTTCCTACATTAGAGATCACTAAAAAAATCAAATCAATCAACTTTTTTAAAAAAGAAAGAAAATTTAGCATTTAAATTGAGATGAATCATTAAGTGGAAAATGCACACGAGATTTTGAAAACTTAGCATGGAAAGAAGAAAATAAAACATTTCAGTAATAATTTTTATACTGATTATATATCGAAATAATATTTTGGATATATTGGGCTAGACTATATCATTAAAATTATCCCCACCTATTTCTTTTTCCAGTCTTATTGTGGTTACTAAAAACATAAAGTTCTGCGTGTGGCGCCGGTTCTATTCCTAGTCCCTTTTCCCTCACGCCAGGGCCGTGTGGGAGAGGGGTTCAGTGGCTCTGTTGTCCTATTAAGTGGTCCACTTGCTGGACAAGTCTGATGACTTCCTCATTGTTTCCTTGGGTGACTTCTTTCAATCCTTTCACTTCCTGTGGGCCGGCTTGATCCGATTCAGGTTCCTGACGTGGGTGGACTCCACCTGCGGGGCTGGGACCCTGAGGAGGCATCACACCGGGAGGGACTGTCCTCTAATGGTAATGTTAAGTAGGATCTCCTCGATCCCTCCTTGTAAATTTGCATCTCCCTTTTCAGACAGCAAATAATCACTTTAAAGATCCCCCTCCCTTTTATTTACAGAATGGTTTTAGCATTCCTTGCTGATTTTCATCGGAATCCGTCATTTCCCTAGGGATTGCAAACTGGTGTTCTTTTAATTTCACCATTCTTTCATATTTATTAGCTGACTTTATTCTGAGAAGAGCTTTCCTTCATCACTAGGATTATCTGAAAAGTTCATACAGGTAAATGCTTCTTTCCCTTTAATTACCAAAAGAGTTGGTGCACTAGATACGACAAAGGAGTTTCAGGTTTTTGTGTTGTTTGCTTTTTTTCTGGGCATTTTTAAGTTTGTTTTTTGTTTGTTTACTGTTAAGTTCTTAAAAATAACTTTACTGGGATAAAATTCACATATCATGCCATTTCCTCTCCTTAAAGATTATTTATTTATTTGACAGAGAGAGAGCACAAGAGGGGGAGCGGCAAGGCAGAGGGAGAAGCAGTTTTCGCGAGCAGGGAGCCCATGAGGGAGGGGCTCGATCCCAGGATCCCAGGGTCACAACCTGAGGCAAAGGCAGACGCTTCATGACTGAGCGACCCAGGCATCAGTTTCCCCCTTTGAAGTGTACAATGCACTGGGTTTTAGCACATTCCCAGAGCTGTACCACCATCAGCACAGCCCATGTTGGAGCATTTTCACCCCCTGGAAGGAGACTGCATACCCACGCCCGCTCCTCACGGCCACCGGACTATTTACCGTGTCCCCGGATGTGCCCACTGTGGCTGTTTCATGTGAGTGGGATCACACCGTATGTGGTCCCGTGTGCCTGGCGTCTCCATAAGCATAGTGCCTGCAGGATCCGTCCATGTGGTAGCACGTGCCAGAACGTCATTTCTTTTTATTGCTGAATAATAGTCCATCATATGGTTATTCCACATTTTACTTATCTATCCGTCAGTTGATCCAACATTTGGGTTGTTTTCACTTTTTGGCTGTTATTTACAATGCTGCTATGAGCATTTGGATACAAGGGCTGTGTGAACATATGTTCTCAGTTCTCTTGGGTGGGGATCTGGGAGCGGGATTGCTGAGTCATGTGGCAGCTCTGTGCTTAGTCATTGGAAGAACTGCCAGACTGTTCTCCAGAGCTGCTGCCCCACTCTGTGAGGCCGCCTCTTCCTCCACCTCCTGACTGACACCTGCTGCGCTCCATTGGCTGCCCCTCCGCAAAGTGGGAGCAGTGTCTCTTTACGGCTTTATCATCCCCGGAGGGTGGATAACGCTGAGCATCCTTTCATGAGCCTGTTGGCCATTTGTGTATCTTCTTCGGAGAAATCTCTATTCAGTCCTTTGTTTTTTCTTTAACTGGGTTGTCTTTATATTACCAGGTTGTAAGCATTCTTTCAGTATCTTGGTGCAAGTCCCTTATCAGATACATGATTCGCAGAAATGTTCTCCCATTCTGTGGTCTTTCTTTACATCTTTTTGTTCTGCCTTGAGGATCGTGGGAAAGAGGCGTCCCCCCGTTGCTTGTAGTCACTGTTCTTCCTGATACTCAAATTGTCCTGGGTTTAGCCAGGGGGAGCCCCTCCCCAAGGCTTCTTGTTCTATCAACACAAGCCCTCTCATCCTCACAAAGGTAGAATTTCATCCGGTGTCAGGGCAGATCAGAGGGCTTCCCAGGCTCCTGTAGTCACAGCCATAGAGCTCATCCCTACCCTGACCCACAGCTGCAGAGAAGGCAGGCTGGCTCCCACCACGGGCGAAGTCTGTAGTCAGAGGTGTGAGCTTCCATTTCTGTTGATGCCGTTGTAGCCGGGGCGCAGGGGTGCACAGGCACTTGGCTCCAGGGGTCCGAAACACAGGGGGTCTGCTGTCGGTCGCTGCCAAAACCCAAAGCAGAGACAGGAGTGGCTGTGAAAGAAGAAAGGGATTTATTTCAGTGAGGCCAACACTGGAAAGACCGCCAACTAGTGTCTCAAAGGCTATCTCCAAAGTGCTGAAAATATTTCCAGGTTTATATAAAGAAAATGTGGGACAAAGGTGGATGGTTATGGGCAGGTGGACATGAAGGTCAAACTGATCGTTGTCTCCTCGGAGCTAATCACCAGTGGGGTCTTGCTGGCTCAGGGCAACCCTTGCTGCTTGACGGGTAGTTTGTTCCCATCAGGGGACGCTTTGCGCATAGGATCTTCCCCCTGAGCCAAGAGACCAGATGGAAAGAAGAGCCCAACTGGAGAGTTTGAGGTCAAAACAGAGGCAGCCCAAGTCCCCTGTCGTATGCTCCCGCAACGCGGTTTTCACCACACTCAGAACCAAACAATTATGTAGGAGAAGTTGAGATGAGGCTCCAGAGGGAGCTGGGGTAGCTCCGACCTTGCTCCAAGGGCACAGACCAGCAGGATGACCTCTCAGCCCTTCGTCCTCAGACAGGGTAAATAATGCTCGGAGGGTTAAAGGTGGCTCAGTATTTACACACGCTCCCTGGTTAGAAAACAAGCCACCTGAGCTGTAGCAAAGGGAAGAGGCTGGCGGGTGAGCCATGGGGCACTCAGGCTGTGCTAACGTGGGTACAGGAAGAGGCCAACCTTTACCTAGTGGTGGTGGACCCTGGGGACCTTGCCCAGATGTTACTACTGGCAATTCCCACAGACACTCAACAACATGTATGGTGTGACAATTATTGTTTCCATTTTATAGATGAAAAATCTGAAGCCTGGGGGTTTTAGAGACTTGCCAAGTGCAGGCAGCTAAATAAAAGGGGGCAGGCTGTATTCACCTGACGTGAAGGTCCTGTTTCTTCTGCTGGCACACCCTGGCTGGGAGGGTGTACAGCCGCTGGAACGCCCGGACCACCAATCCTACAAGTGCTCCTTCCGAAAGCACTCTGTGATTAAGGAAATTTGGGAAATGCTACAAGGGATAAGCCTCTTTGACGCTGTCACAGTTCATGAGATCCTAAGTAAAGGCTCTCAGAAGAGCTGAAGAAAAAAATTAACCTCGTCAGATTCAAACATTTCCTAAATACCTGGGACCAAGAAACTGTCCGCCCACCACACCACAGTTTCATTTTTCTCCTGAAGCCCCCAAAACACAAGCGCTGGAGAATGCTGCCTCTACTCATATTAGAGTGTGTTGGCCTGTTCTCCCCATAACCAGCAGCGAGCAATCTGGGGGCAACAGTTGGCATCCTGGGGTTACCCAGTCCCCTCTCCTCTTTCAGTGGTTGGGTTTAGTGTCCTCCGATGGTTGTGGCCAAAATCGCAGGGATTGGGGGATTACAAAATAGTGATGTCTCTGCTTCCTTTATCCTTCACCATTTATTCACTAGGAAATTCCTGAACTGCCAAGCCAAGTGAAGATTCCTCGCCTGTGAATCCGTTTCTTTGTGACTTCTGTGGGCACAGTGTGAGAACCGTGAGCCAGGAAAAAAGTGGACGGGGACAGGGGCTGCCAGTCCAAGAGCATTCACCAAGACTTGCAGGCAGCACGACCGATTCATGACAGGTAGGATGCAAGAGCTAACTGGGCAAGACCGTGCTCATTCATATTCCGGACGGTGCCTTGCCTCTGAGAGCAAGTGTCCCCAGTTCTCACTGAACTCCCAAGTTTCTCGGCTTCCTCATTCACTACATCCTTTAAATTACTACAGCTATCAAACTACGTACACCTGCCTAACCGGAGCCAGAGGCAGGTGCTGGGCTTCAATAAAAGAGGGCAGCTGGACGAAACAGCATGGCTGTTTATAAAACACTTTCTCATCCACTAAATACGCCTCAAAAGTTGCCTCTTGTCATCACAATGGCCCTCCCAGACGGACAAAATGGTCATTTTAACCCCCATTTCCAGAAGAAAGCCTGTGCAATGAAGTGTGTTAGTTCATAAGCACAACTACGCTGTTTCCTCTTTTCCTTATTTTGCTGCTATCTTGATAGTCGGGTGAAAAAAAATGTAGCTAGTTTGCTACCATACCGAAGATTTCTTCCACCACGTGAGGCATCACAGACCCGCCTGCCATGAACCCTTGCACTGGACAGCCAACCGGGGGACCACCCACCCTCCTATAACACAAGCCCTGCCCGGGACACACACTGTGTGCAAGCTGCTCACACAAGTCTGGCCCGTACAGGTGCTCTGTAACAGGGCCAGCTGTCCGCCTCGGACTTGGGCAGTCTGTCTGAGCTCACAGATCCTGCTCCGAACAGTCAACAGGGAAGTGCTGCGTACAGGTGGTGATTGTCGTTTCCGAACTTGGATGGACATGTGAGATTCGTTCCTCCACAAACTTGGGACTCAACGTAGCCAGCGATGTTTGCATTTTTACCTTCTATACTCTGTCCCTGTAGGGACCATGTAGGGTTTTTAGGCCTTTCTAAAGTTTTATGAAATAATGTAGTAAGATCTCTTGCCTACTGTTATGTTCTTATACATTAGACCATATAGCCTGCTCCATATTTAAAGGTTTTATCTATTTATTTGAGAGAGAAGAGCATAGAAGCAGGGGGAGGGACAGAGGGACAAACAGATTCCCTGCTGAGCAGGAAGCCCGACCCTGACCCTGGGCTGGATCCCAGGACCCTGGGATCAGGACCTGAACGGAAGGCAGATGCTTAACTGACGAAACACTCTGGTGCCCCTGCTCCATATTTAGAGTAGCAAAGATACATATTAACATGGAAGAAGTCCTTCTAATTGGAAATCATGGGGAAAGCATGGCTCTCAGAGTAAGAGAACTGGATTCAGATCCCGGGTTAGCTGCTTAGCAAGACATTTTTCCCTTTATATATTCCTTCAAATTCTTCAGCTCACAGCTCATACTCCTCCACGTAGTGGGAAACTAACAGAAGGCTCTAAGGTCCAACTGAGGCCCACATGTGGAAAGCAGAATCTTCAGAAACGGGTCTGGTGGTGACACCAGTAATTGGGGGCAGGAGCCCTCAGTAGTGTTTGTCCAAGCTCTGTCACTGACCAGCTTTTTGGGCCGCTCCAACCTCCCGAAGCTCTAAGGTAGGGATCTAGGAATCTGCAGGAGGTCTTCTGAGCCACTGTTCCTGAGAAGAAGGAAAATACCAGGGTATTTAAGACTGAGCCACTGTGAGATCCAGGAGCCCTTTCTCACATTGGGTATTGGGGAGGGTCCCTTCCCCATTAATCTTGCAGAAGCAGTTTGGTTTTATTGAAGAAGTCATTCAGTTTCCTCAGGACCCCACCCCCACCCCTTCTGGGTTGTAAGAATTACTCTACAAGAAGTGCCTACTGGTTAACAAAAGGTGGCTGCTATCCTTAAAAAACAAAATTCAAATTCGATCAGTAAATTTTAAATCTAATTGGAGGGATTCATGAATGGGGCAACATTCCTTCTAGCAAGATGCTCCAAGGAGTTGTATAAAATGGAAGGTTTTTATAGGAACGAGGGTGGAGCAAAAAGTTATTAGCAAAAGAAAAGAGAGGGGTCTTATGCAGATTACTGCATCTCCTTTAGCCGTGGAGGTGGGTGGAGAGGGCCCTCATGACAGATTACCTCATTGATACAGACTGGAAAATTCCAGATTGACTGGCTTAAAATTCCACTCCTGTGAAGTTTGAAGTTAAGTTTTGGTTTGCAAGACTTGTTCTGGTTTGCAGGACTGGAAGCAAGTGACTCCATCTTGGGCCTGTGGTTTTGTTTTGTTTTTTTAGCACTATTAATAATACTACTATTAATAATTAAGACGCCTTATGTTTTCTTAGCTTATATATTCCTACCTCCACCGTGAAGCACCAGTTCAACATAATTGACTTTCCCGTGTTAAGATGGATTTGCAATGTCGCCTATTCAGTCTTCAAATGAGGTCAAGGTCAGGTATGACCCAAGGAGGTCCTTAACAGAAAATGAATCTGATTCAGTCAAAGGCTTGCTATTTTCCTTCTCAAAATCATTTTTCTTCAGTGTTATTTATTTCGAATAGATAGAATATTTTCATTGTAGAAATTTCAATAGGAAAAAAAAGGAAACAGTGAAAAGTTTAGCTTCCCTCCACCCCTCTACACTTAGCTATCTTTGGAGGCAGTCACTACTAATTTTCCCTTTACCTTTGGAAACAGATTTATAGATTTTTCTTCTGTCCCTCTGCACAAATTAGTAGCAAACCATATACACAATTCTGCACCCTAATTTTTTTTTTTTGAAGATTTATTCATTTGAGCGCGAGCGAGCGCGAGGAGGAACGGGAAGGGCAGAGGGGGAGAGATCTCCAGCACACTCCCAGCAGAGCGGGAAGCGCCACCTGGGAACTTGATCTCAGGACCCCGATCATGACGTGAGACGAAAACAAGAGTCCGAGGTTTAACTGACTGCGATACCCAGGCGCCCCTGCACCTTGATTTTTCTTACCCATTTTAAAGATCTTTCCATACCAACACATACAGAGCCCCCTTCCCCTTCCAAGCTGCCGTACAATATTCAATGCAACGGATGCAGCGTGATTTAACTCTTTATGGATGGACATACTAAAAACAATGCTGTACATCTGAAATTGCACAAGCTTGCTGGTCTGTCCATTGTCAATGTCAGCCACCCGCCCAGCGCCCAAGGCGGTTACATCCGATCTACGTTCCTGCCAGTGATGCCCGGCAGCCCCGGTCCCCTACACCTTCACCAAAGGCATTTCCAGGGACCCGATCGCCTTCACCTGGGGCCCGCAGAAGTATGCAAGGAGCCGAACAACTGAAGCCTCCCGTCCTCCCTCCCCGATGCGGCGCCGCGGAGCCAGCGGCCCGGGATTCTTGCCGCGCGTCCCCACCGCGGACTGCTGCGGGCCGCGCACGCCCGCGCTCCCGGCGCGCTCGGGGCCGGCTCAAGGTGCCCTTGCGAGGACGCGGCCACACACCCTCGGGGGGCCGCAGGAACCCGGCCCGTCAGCAGCAGGACCGTCACCACCGCGCCCGGAGGGACGGCCAGCCAATCCCCGGCGGGCCCCGGCCGTTTTACGGCAGCAGGCCCCGCCCCCGACCGCCGCTGAGGGGCTGTGAGGAGGTGTGGGGCGCGCGCGAGCCAGTCCGCGCCGCCGCCTCCCGCCCTGCCTCCTCCCATAGGCCGAGAGCCGGGCGGCGCGGCGCGGCCGTAAGGCGGAGCTGGCTGTCGTGAGGCGGGCCCGCGGGCGGGTGCGGTGTCCGCGCTGTCCGCTAGGCTGGGTGTCATTGGGCTCCGAGGAGCGGAGGCGAGGGCAGTGTGGGCTGCCTGGTGTCGGGCACGGCCATGGCGGGCGCGCTGGTGCGGAAAGCGGCGGACTATGTCCGGAGCAAGGACTTTCGGGACTACCTCATGAGGTGACGAGACCCCCGGGCCGGACCCCCGGAACCACCGAGGGCTCCCGGAGGTCGGGTCCGCGCCGCGCGGGACGTGAAGCCACAAGGGCGCGGTAGCCGGGCGGCGGGTCAGCGGGGCGGCGGCTGGCGGGGGCTCCGGGACGGCCGGGCGGGAGACGGCGGGCAGCGGGAGGACCCTCGCCCCCGGTGCGGTTTTCTGGCTGTAAGTCGCCAGGCCCCCGAAGTCAGGCGGGGCTCGCTGCACCTGCCCGGCAGCTGCGCGCCCAGGTGTGCGGCGGCGGTCCCGGGACGTGGGACCGGGAGGCGCTGTGAGAGCGCTGGTGAGCGCAGGTGCGCTGCAGGTGCGCTGCAGGTGCGCGAGCGCCTCTTCTGTAGTCACCGAAATACATAGGCGGTCCCGCTCGCGTTTCGGTTATCTCGTTTTAAAGATTTTCGGTTTAAGCGGGGAGGGAAATCAAATCTCACATGTTTTTATATACGAATATTCTGCCAACCATGGTGGAGTATCTCCAAGGACATACTTTCTCTTACTTGATTTCCTTTCCAGTTAGAATCAAAGGGCATTGGCGGATGAAAGGCCTCAAGACACACTTTCTGTATTTTATTTTCACCTCGAGTCTTGAGATGCCTGTTTTTATTTCAGAATATTTAGAATAACTTGAAAGTTTTAAATAGTTTTAGGTGTATAATTTTTAGTTTTCTTGTGTTGTAATTTTAAAGCCTAGATCGGTGTAGGGCTGCGTTTTGGGGTTTTTGTTTTTCTTTTTTTCAATAGTTAATAGTGTGGTAAAGAGGCAAAGTGATGACAGCTGAGGAGAAATAAGTCCTATAACCATCCAAAGGTACAGTGTGAAGGCAACTGAATTTTTGCCGATATAAAAGGATTAATTTTTAAGGCCTGAACTTTGTTGCAAATACTGTTTACGTCTAATTTTACAGAGCAGTACCGTGAGAAATAATATAATTCAGTCTCAAATGATAGAGTAAATTTGGAAACAAGCTTCACTCCTGACTTTCCAAATAGGAAGTTTCTGTACTTAAATAGGACTGTGATTAATTAAGACAGATGTTCAGTACCGCGGAGCAGAGTGATTTTATCAGATTAATGTGTTGGGAAAATCTGAGCAAGTAATAATACGAGGATATATTCTTAGTCCCTGCAGTTAAGTTTCTCTGGCTTTGAATGTTACCTTTTTTATTAATGTTTTCTGCTTTGGATAATGAGCCTTCCTAATCCTTAGGTACAGCTAAGGTTAAAATTGTATAGAATGTTTAGGAGTAAAGCGATTACACTTATTCATATTTTTAAAAAATACTGATGGTTACCTAATGTTCATAATAGTGTTACGTAATGTAATAAGAGGAATTATGTAATAATAGGAATAGTTTGTTAAGTGTATTTTCCAGGAAGAGAGCCTGGTTTTCTATTTCTTATTTCTATTATTATTTTTACTATTATTTTCTATTTCTTTTTCTTTTTTCCTCAAGTAGGTAGTTTTCTAAGAGCCAGGCTTTTCCATTAAATACTTTGACATATGGCTTACCCTTTTTTCTAAGATTAACTTCATGTGGCTTAATGTGTATATACTTTTTCCAGTGTTACTTTGAGTTAAGCTTTGACTAAATGAGGAAAAGAAGAGAATTGCAGTGTCTAGAAGGAGTGCTGCCTGCTAGGGCACCGGACGGAAGAACCACTTCTAACCAAGGGACTGCAAGCAAGTCCAATCCCAGTGGACCTCGATTACTGTGACATGGGTTTAATGATAATTCCCTATCTGGTTGAGTTTTTGAGAATGTTAAACTGGATGAGGGATGTGAAAATACTTGGAAACTCCAAATCACTGTTCAATTTATATTCTGCTATTTTCTGTGTGTGAGCAGAAACATTGTACACTGTTACGGAAAAAGTTAAAATTTTAAGTGTGAGGCATGAAGCTCGTTGATTTTTGGCCTGGAATTACTTTTGTGAACTGAATAGGTGGAGTGAGATGCCAGGCTTGTATTCCCTACCATTCTTGGAACAGTGGGATTTCCTGCCAGCACTGCCAGTGATGGAGGTTGAGGGCTGGTATCTGAACTCTCACCAGAAGATCTTTATTTAAGCTTTTTCTCCTAGAAAGAGAAACTCTTCCTCCTAGAACTTATCGGAGGAGTTTTCCCTCCGTGTTCTTCCAAGCCTCTTGCTCACAGCCCTGCTGTGCTTTTGTAAGGAAAAATGAAGCATAAAGAAGAAAATTTCATTTTGCCCCTTTTCTGGATCAGAAATGAGGTTCTGTGTCTTCTCACTTCCTCAATAACTTGTTCTGTCTACTTTGCACTCCCTACCAACTGAAGATCTGGACTCCTTTTACAGCTTACTGGAGGGATATAGAGATTTTTCTAAACTAAAGCTGTTCCAGAATTTTAAAAATTATTTTTATAACGTAGCTGGGTGTTTCAGCAAAAATTTAAAATCATATTTCATACAGATATTTAAAGTTCTGTCAATCACATTTTATGAGTAAGACTGAAATGTCTTTCTTACTAAAGTGGATTTCTAAGTGCATTTTTTCTTCCCCCCCCAAGTGTATTTTTTCTTTTTAAAGTTTTATTTTTAAGTAATCTCTACACCCAGTGTGGGGCTCCAACTCATAATCCTGAAATCAAGAGTAGCTGCTCTACCAACTGAGCCAGCCAGGCACCCCTCTGAGTGTATTTTAAAATGTTGATTTTTTTCCACTGAGAAACAGGAGTTAAAGAAACAGGCTGTAACCATAGGTAGTGTGTGGACTTTGATTGGATCCAGCATAGAAGAAAACAGCTGTAAAAGGCATTATCAGGACAACCAGGGACAATTAAATAGGGTCTTAATATTAGATTATATTAAGTAATTACTGACAATTTTTATTAGAAGTGATTTACAGTATTATTAAACCCAAATGATGAGTTAGAACTCTAGCCCTGGTGATTTTTAGCTGTGTGGTCCTGGGCAATTACTTACCTTCTGTGCTTTGGTAGCTGTTTGCCAACATAACAGTGCTTTACAAGAATAATATTCCATGTTTAATTCCCAGGGTTCTGGTACTCTGTTTTTGGGTGCCTTCCATCTCTACTGTCACCGATTTCTTACCTTAATGAGGATTTTCAATCAAGAACTTCCTGGATCTCTATTACCTTTTTTTTTTTTTTTTAAGTAATCACCATGCCCAGCGTGGGACTTGAACTCATGACCCTGGGATCAAGAGTCCTGTGCTCTACTGACTGAGCCAGCCAGGCATCCCCTATCTTTTCTTTTTTTTTTTTCTTCATATACCTTCTTGATGGAGTAAAAGAAGATAGCTCTTTTTGCTTTTGCTCTTCCTGTCCTCATGTCCTTTCATTTCTTCCCTGTCCTGAATTTTGGTTAGGAAGAATAAATGAGATTGAACAAATAAGTTCTGAGGTGTAGGACATATGCTTTAATGATTGAGTCAGTAGCAGTCTGTGCAGATTTACTCAACAGATTTACCCCCCTTCCTGAGAAGTGAACAGATATATGTGTGTATGCATGTATGTATTTTAATATATACGTGTAAAGGATGTTTTCTTTTTTTTTTTTTTTAAGATTTTATTTACTTATTTGACAGAGATAGAGACAGCCAGCGAGAGAGGGAACACAAGCAGGGGGAGTGGGAGGAAGAAGCAGGCTCATAGCGGAAGAGCCTGATGTGGGCCTCGATCCCATAACGCCGGGATCACGCCCTGAGCCAAAGGCAGACGCTTAACCGGTGTGCCACCCAGGTGCCCCGTAAAGGATGTTTTCTTAAGCAGAACGTAGATCATGGAGTGTTGTTAAATTCATTCGTCTGTTAGCACACTTACAAATCTGAAATTAATGAGGTTTTTGCTATGAAAATGCTTTAGTTAATAAGGTATGCTATTCTAATTTTAACTCCTTGTTTTCAGGAAAGCTTTAAAGATTTCTCCTTACTACCCAGGTGAGAAGTTGCAGTAGAACAACAGGAACCCTTTCCCAAGTGATAGACTAGCAGAGCTGGAACAGAGCTGAGGAGTCTGATAGTCCAACACCTCACTTGCCACATGAGAAACTGACATCTAGAGCAAACTTGAAACCCTCTGGACACCAAGTTTGTAGAGCCACGGCGGGAATGTCGGGTTAGGATTTAGATGAAAATAGTAATGCACAAGAATGGTTTCAAAAAGAAGGTTGGGGCCCCTGGGTGGCTCAGTCACTTGAGCATCCGACTCTTGATTTCAGTTCAGATCGTGATCTCAGGGTCCTGAGGTCGAGCCCCGTGTCGTCTCCGTGTTTAACGCAGAGTCCGCTTTTCCCTTTCCCTCTGCTCCCCCCCCCGCTCGTTCTCTCTCTCATTGATTAATTAATTAATTAAATTTCTTTTAAAACGAAGTAAGGTGTAGGGTACTTTGTGCCTCTCCTCTCTGCCACGCTGCTTCTGCTACCCTGCCCTTTGTTTTCCTTCCCCGCCGTGTAACTGACTTTCAACATGTCATGAAGCGGATAGTGTGGAAGCCGAATGGGCCACAAGAGAACCTTGTTGTCTGTACAGTCCAGTTTCCAGAGGTCTTTTCTGTCGTGCAGTTAGTTTGGACCAGCTAAATACAGTGGGACATCATATATTCTAGTTGTGAAAACTCCCTCATTTTAACTTGAATTAGAAAATCTGGTAAAACTTTGTGACAATAAATAAAACGGTGAGCGTTTTCAGGTGAGCTGCAGGAGAACTGCAGCTTAGAGCATCCCAGACTCTTATCCCTTTTTACCGTAAGTCATGGCGTAAAGAGACTGTGCGAGGCTGTAGCTTGGATCCCTTTAGTCCTAGCCAAGCAAGTTACCAGTTACACAGACTACCAGTGATTTCAGACAAAGCCAACAGCTCCTGTCTGTAATGTGAGGAAAATAAACTCAGATTGGCAGTTTTCAAACATTATGAAAATAAAAGTGAGCTTAGAAGAAATCTCGAACCCACCAATCACTTCTAAATTAAAGAAAAGAAGATAAGGTTTTGGGGGGTTTTGTTCTGTTTTGTTTTTAACCACATGATGGTTGTCCTTCATCCTCATCCTCAACCAGGAAGGTTGAGCTTACCCCTGAGAGTTCAAGGTTGTAAGTGAACACAAGAAGAAAGACCCTTATACTTTTTTTTTTTAACCTTCATGGAAATAAAAGCAGCATACCGAATAGAAAAATCAAGGTGTTTTTTGCTTTTAAAGATTGATTTATTTGAGAGCGTGCGTGCACACTACTGAGGGGATAGGGGTGGGGGAAGAGGGAGAGAATCTCAAGCGGACTCTGCACTGAGCACGGAGCCCAACTTGGGGCTCCATCTCATGACCCTGAGATCATGACCTGAGCCGAAATCAAGAGTGGGACATTTAACTGACTAAGCCACCCAGGCACCCCAAAACCAAGGATATTTTTACAGTTTTACATTACTCTCCCCAAATTGAAGTTTGTGAGTTGCTCATAAATTTATCATTCTTTGGAACAGATATTCATACACACTAAGAAGCTTTTCTTTTTTTCATTCACATGGCTCTGCGAAAATATGCATTCCAGATTTTCTGACTTGGTAGTTGATTGACGTTTTGGACAACTGACCTAGAATTAAGGGACGTTGAGTTGTAGATCTGTGTATTTACCAGTGTTGTTCAGAATGATTTTATTCTCTGATTGTTTACAGTCATCGAATCACTAAGTAACCAACATGATGTTCTTTTCAAACAGACTTTTATTCAACTTATTTAAACTCTAACAAAACAGCTCACCCATTTCTCACATCCCTCACTCCCTGCCTCTGGCAGCCCTCAATCTGTTCTCTGTATCTACTGAGCTTGTTTGTTTGTTTGTTTGAAGATTACCCGTAGAAGGGAGATCACAACGGTATTTGTCTTTCTCTGCCTTATTTCACTTAGCATAGTGCCCCTGAGGTCTGTCCATGTTGTAGCAAATGGTAAAATTGATATCTTGTTATGGCTGAGTAATATTCCATTGTGTTTATGTACCACGATTTCTTGATCCATTCATCCATCAGGA
The DNA here is from genome assembly GCF_002007445.2 of Ailuropoda melanoleuca. Classification (NCBI taxonomy): domain Eukaryota; kingdom Metazoa; phylum Chordata; class Mammalia; order Carnivora; family Ursidae; genus Ailuropoda; species Ailuropoda melanoleuca. The sequence continues at coordinate 107,559,467 of NC_048227.1, read as the reverse complement.
GACACGTAGGTTGTTTTCATATCTTGGCTGTTGTAAATAACGCCTCAGTGAACATAGGGTATATATGTCTTTTCAAATTAGTGTTTTTGTTTTCTTCAAATACCCAGAAGTGGAATTGCTGGATCATATTTAATTCGGTTTTAATTTTTGAGGAACCACCATACCGTGTTTCACGGCGGCCACACCAGTTACACGCCCACCAACAGTGCGCAACCAGTTTATGTTCTCCACATCTTCGCCAACACTTAGTTTTAATAATGTTGATAGTAGTCATTGTACCAGGTGTGTGGTGATACCTCGTGGCTTTGATTTGTGTTTGCATTTTCCTGATGATTAGTGAATGTTGAATATCTTTTCATGTACTGTTGGCCATCTGTAAGTCTTTTTTGGGAAAAAAAAATCTATTCAGATTTCTGCCCCTTTTTTAATCAAACTGGGTTTTGTTTTGTTTTTTTTTTTTTTTGCTATTGAGTTGTATGAGTTACATATTTTGAATATTAGCCCTTTATCAGATACATGATTTGCAAATTTTTTCTCCCATTCAATATGTTGCCTTTTCATTTTACTGTCGGTTTCTTTTACTGTGCAGAAGTTTTTAGTTTGATGTAGTCCTACTTGCTTATTTTTGCTTTTGCTGTCAGATTCAGAAAATCATTGCCAAGACCAGTGTCAAGGAGCTTACCACCTAGTTTTCTTCTAGGAGTTTTATGGTTTCAAGTCTTACATTCAAGTCTTTAATCTGTTTTTGTGTATAGTATAAGATAATGGTCCAGTTTTACTCTTTTGCATGTGGCTGTCCAATTTTCCCAATACTGTTTATTGAAGAGACTGTCTTTTCAGCATAGTATGTGGTATGTTCTTGGCTCCTTTATCATAAATTTATTGACCATATATATGTGTGGGTTTATTTCTGGCTGTATTCTGTTCTATTGATCTCTGTTTTTATGCCAATACCATACTCTTTTAGTTACTACATCTTTGTAGTATAGTTTGAAATCAAGTAACCTGATGCCTCTAGCTGTGTTCTTCTTTTTTGAGATTGCTTTGCCTATTTGAGGTCTTTTATGATTCCATGCAAGTTTTAGGGTTGTTCTATTTCTGTGGAAAATGCCATTGGAATTTTGGTAGGGTTTTCATTGAATCTGTATAATTGCTTTGGATAGTGTGACCATTTTAACAATATTAGTTCTTCCCATCCCTGAGCATGGAATAGCTTTGCATTTATTTGTGTCTTCTTTAGTTTCTTTCGCTCATGTCTTGTAGTTTTCAACATACAAGCCTTTCACCTTCTTGATTAAATTTATTCCTAGGTATTCTTTTTGATGCAATTGTAAATGGGATTTAAAAAAAAATATTTTGTTTATTTGACAGAGACAGAGCACAAGCAGGGGGAGGGATAGAGAGGGACAAGCAGACACCCTGCTGAGCAGGGAGTTCCATGTGGGACTCGGATCCCAGGACTCCAGAGTCACAAACTTAACATTTTTTGGTGGCATCTTCAGGGTTCTCTCTATATTATATCATGTCAATCGCAAATAGTAACGGTTTTTTCCTCTAAGATTTTTTTTTTTTTAAGATTCATTTATTTGAGAGAGAGCGCACACAAGCAGGGTGAGGGGAAGAGGGAGAGGGAGAGAGATTCTCAAGCAGAGTCCGTGCTGAGTGTGCAGCCCGACTTGGGTCTCGATCTCAGGACTCTGAGATCGTGACCTAAGCCAAAATCAAGAGTCACTTAACTGACTAAGCCACCCAAGTGCTCCTTAAAGATTTTATTTTTAAGTAATCTGTACACCCAACATGGGGCTCGAGCTCACAACCTCGAGATCAAAAGTCATTTGCTCCACCAACCAAGCCAACCAAGTGCCCCACAAATAGTGACAGTTTTACTTTTTTCTTTCTAATATCAGTGCCCTTTCTTTTCCTTCCTAATTGCTCTGGCTAGGACATCCAACACTATGTTGAATAAAAGTGGCAAGAGTAGACATCCTTTTTCCCGATCTTGTTCTGAGTGTGACATTAGCTGTGTGCTTGTTTTATGTGGTCTTTATTATGGTCAGTTACTGTTTTATCAGTACAGTCTCTGTTTCTGCTTTGTTGAGAGTTGTTATCAAAAATGAGTGTTCAGTTTTGTCAGATGTTTTTTCTGTATCTGTTGAGATGCTCGTATTGTTTGTACCCTTCATTTTGTTAGTGTGTGTAGTGTGGTGCCGCTTATTCATTTGTGGGTGTCGAACCATCCTTGACTCCCTAGAGTAAGTCTGACTTGATCATAGTGTATCATCATTTTAATGTATTGTTGAGTTTGGTTTACTAATAGTTTATTGAGGATTTTTGCATCTGTGTTCATCAGGGATATTGACCTGTAATTTTCCATTTTGTATGGCATCCTTGTTTAGTTTTGGTATCAGGGCAATGCTGGCCTTGTAAAATGTTTTTATAAGAGTTCTCCCTCTTCTAGCTTTTGGAAGTGTTTGAAAGGGATTGGTATTAATTCTTCGTTGAATGTTTGGTAGAATTCACCAGTGAAGCTCTGTGGTCGTGGACTTCTGTTTATTGGGAGGTTTTTGATTACTGATTCAGTCTCTTCGATAGTAATCAGTCTGTTCAGATTTTCTATTTTATCGTGATTCAGTTGTGGTAGGTTGTATGTTTCTAGGAATTTATCCATTTCTTCTAGGTTATCCAGGTTGTTTATGTACAGTTATTCATAGTAGCCTCTTACAGTACTTTGTATTTCTGTGGTATCACTTTTAATCTCTTTTTCATTTCTGGTTTTATTTGAGTTCTCTCTTTTTTTCTTGGTGAGTCTAGTTAAAGTTTTGTTTATCTTTTCAAAGAACCAGCTCTTAGTCATATTGATTTTTTTTTTAAGATTTTATTTATTTATTTGACAGAGACAGCCAGTGAGAGAGGGAACACAAGCAGGGGGAGTGGAAGAGGGAGAAGCAGGCTCATAGCGGAGGAGCCTGATGTGGGGCTCGATCCCACAATGCCGGGATCACGCCCTGAGCCGAAGGCAGATGCTTAACAACTGTGCCACCCAGGCGCCCCTCAATTTCATTTATTTCTGCTCTAATCTTTGTTATTTTTCTTTCTTTTTTTTTAATATTTTATTTATTTATTTGAGAGAGGGAGAGAGCATGAGAGGGGGGAGGGTCACAGGGAGAAGCAGACTCCCCGTCAATCAGGGAGCCCGATATGGGGCTCAATCCCAGGACTCCAGGATCATGACCTAAGCTGAAGACAGACAACCAACTGACTGAGCCACCCAGGCGCCCCTAATCTTTTTTTTCTTCCTTCTAGTAACTTTGGGCTTTTTTTATTCTTCTTTTTATATACTTCCTCAAAATATAATGTTAGGTTGTTTGAGACCTTGTTTCTTGAGGTAGGCGTTTATTGCTTTGAACTTCATTCTTAGAACTGCTTTTGCTGCATTCCATAAATTTTGGTATGATACATTTCCATTTTCATTTGTCTCAAGGCATTTTTTTATTTCTTCTTTGACCTATCAGTTACTCAGCATGTTGTTTAATCTCCATATATTTGTGAATTTTCCAGTTTTCTTCATGTAAATTTCTGGTTTCATATCACTATGGTTGGAAAAGATGCTTGATCTCAATCTTAAATTTATGAAGACTTGTTTTGTGGCCTAAGATATGATCTATCTTGGAAAATGTTCATGTTCCCTTAAGAAGAATATGTATTCTGTTGCTTTTGGATGAAGTGTTCTAGATAGATAGATAGATAGATAGATAGATAGATAGATAGATAGATATAAACTTCATCTGGTCTAACTTGTCACTTAAGGCCAATGTTGCCTTATCGATTTTATCTGGATGATTTATCCATTGATGTAAGCAGGGTATTAAAGTCCTCTGCTATTATTAAGCTGATGTCTCTTTCTCCCTTTAAGTATGTTAATATTAGCTTTATATAGTTAGATGCTCCTGTGTTGGAACTGTTAGGTCCCCTTGTTGGATTAACCCCTTTACCATTATGTAACACCCTTTTTTGTCTCTTATTACAGTTTTTGTTTTAAAGTCTATTTTGTCTGATATCAGTAAAGATAACTCTATTCTTTTGGTTTCCATTTGCATGGAATCTTTTTCTGTCCTTTCATTTTAGTTTGTTCTTATATCAAAAGTGTTGTTGTACACAGCATATAGATGAATCTTGTTTTTTTACCCATTCAGCTGTTCTTTTGATTGGAGAATTTAGTCTATTTACATTTAAAGGAGTTGTTGGTGGGTATGCGCTTATTGCCATTTTGTTTCTTTTTGGATATTTTTGTAGTTCTCTGTTATGTTGTTCTCTCACTCTCTTCCTTTGTGGTTTGATGACCTTTATTTTTTGCTGTTTACTCTAGGTTTTTGCTCTGTGGTTGTCGTGAGGTTTATATATAACAGCCCATATCTGTTAACAGTTTTCAGCTGATAACAACTGTAAGTTTGGCCGGATTCTAAAACTCAACATTCCCCCCTGCCTTATTTTAAGTTTTTTTGGGGTTTTTTTTTTTTTTTTTAAGATTTTTTAAATTTATTTATTCGACAGAGATAGAGACAGCCAGCGAGAGAGGGAACACAAGCAGGGGGAGTTGGGAGAGGAAGAAGCAGGCTCATAGCAGAAGAGCCTGATGTGGGGCTCAATCCCACAACACCAGGATCACGCCCTGAGCCGAAGGCAGACGCTCAACCACTGTGCCACCCAGGCGCCCCATATTTTAAGTTTTTGATATATTTTACATCTTTTTATCTTGTCTGTCCCTTAACTAATTATTTTAATCATTGCTATTTTTACTATTTTTGTCTTTTAACCTTCATACTAGCTTTATAAGTAAGTAATCCACTTGCCTTTACTGTATTTATTTTTCCAGTGAAATTTATTCTTTCATATGTGTTCTTATTACTAATTAACCCTGTTTCTTTTAAGGCTAGTTTAATGGCGATGAACTTCTTTAGCTTTTGTTTGTCTGGAAAATTCTTTCTCCTCCAATTCTGAATGATAACTTTGCTGGGTAGGGTATTCTTGGTTGGAAGATCATTTTTTGTGTGATCATTTTCATAATGTAAAGTTAAGTAGAATTTGAACTGTTGTACAGTTCAGGAAGAGTCCTGAATTGAAAATTAAATTATCTCCAAGTTGACATTTTAGGTTTTTGGGTTTTTTTTAAAGATTTTATTTATTTATTTGAGAGAGAGAAAGATAGCAACGTATATAGAGAGAGCATGAGCAGGGAGGAGAGGGAGAAGCAGTCTCCCCACTGAGCAGGGAGCCCAACACGGGACTCAATCCCAGGACCCTGAGATCAGTGATCCAAGCCGAAGGTAGACACCCAACCAACTGAGCCACCCAGGTGCCCCAACATTTTAGGTTTTAAAACTACATCTTTTAAAATATTCTTATGGGGAAAAAATGTGCCACTGGTAATTTATAGCTAATTAAATATGGTTCTTTGTTCACATCCTGAACAAAGATGCTTTAAGAATAGTGACACTGCAAAAAACAAAATATCCAGGCAAGAAATGGGCAGAAGATATGAACAGACGTTTCTCCAAAGAAGACATACAAATGGCCAACAGACCATTTTCATTATAATGAAAAAATGCTCAACATCACTCGGCATCAGGGAAATACAAATCAAAAAACCAAAATGATATATCACCTCACACCAGTCAAATGGCTAAAATTAACAAGTCAGAAAACAACAAATGTCAGCAAGGATGCGGTGAAAGAGGAACCCTCTTACACGATTGGTGGGAATGCAAACTGGTGCAGTCACTGTGGAGAAGAGTGTGGACGTTCTGCAAAAAGTTAAACATAGAGCTACCCTTTGACCCAGCAATTGCACTACTGTGTATTTATCCAAAGGATATAAACACAGTGATCTGAAGGGGCACCTGCACCCCAATGTTTATAGCAGCAATGTCCACAATAGCCAAAATATGGGAAGAGCCCAGATGATGTCTGTTGACGGATGAATAGATAAAGAAGATGTGGGATGGATGGATGGATGGATAGATAGATGATGGAATATTACTCAGTAATCAAAAAGAATGAAAACTTGCCATTTGCCACAACGTGGCTAGAACTATAGGGTCTAATGCTAAGTGAAATAGAGAAAGACAATTATCATATGATCTCACTCATATGTGGAATTTAGGAAACAAAACAGATGAACATAGGGGAAGGGAAGGAAAAATAATAAAAGATGAAAATAGGGAGACAAACCGTAAGAGAGTTTTAACTCTAGGGAACAAACAGGGTTACCGGAGGGGAGGTGAAAGGGGACCTGGGGTCACTGGGTGATGGGCATTAAGGAGGGCACGTGATGTAATGAGCACTGGGTGTTATATGCAACTGATGAATCACTAAATTCTACCCCTGAAGCTAACAACAACAAAGAACAGTGGCACTGCAGGTGGGTGTGGTCCACAGTCCACTAGATGTGCCGTCTGATCTGGTAAGGCAGTCCACCCCTTCTGCCGCAAAGACCCTGCAGAGTTCGGACTTCCTGTGAAATAGTCTTGGTAACACAGTCTGTTACCACAGCTGAAACATAATTTGTTCAAACAGTTCACTTAACATCAAAAGGCTCTTTCTGGGCTTCTTGTATTTCATAATAGAACCTATTTGAAGAATATTATTAGCACTGTCAACAAATATTTTCACGCTGGAAATTAGAACCTTCTTGACCTCTAAGTCAAAATGGTGAGAAGAGCCATTTGGATGTGTGTTTATAAAGGATTTTTATAATTTTATTTCACTATTTCAACACATAAACTTTTAAGATTTTGCTGTATAGAACACTTAAGCTATATCCTGCAAAAAGAATTGCCATTTCAGAAATAGGAGTAATTCATTATAAAACTTTTGATATATTTTTAAATGGTACCAGGTTTAACATTCAGAAAAACACAATGTTGAAAGTTTTCACTATTCATTCACTCACCAAATACTTTTTGAATGCCTTGTAAATGCCAGGCACTGTTTGAGGTTCCAGAGTTTTAGAAGTGAACAAAATGTAAAATTACATGTCTGTTTTTAGGGGCTTTCGTTCTGGTGATAACTTGTTAGCACAAATGGTGAGTTCGCCATTACTAGAGCTCCGCAGCACTGTGTCTCCCACCCTCGCCATTTCCAGATCAGCCTGCGCCGAGCCGTCTCAGCCGTGAGCCACAGACGGCAGCAGACATCGTCCTGGTGGCTGGTCCGAATGACACGCACCACGGATGCCAGCACACACTAGATCTCAGACACTTAGTACAAAGAAAGAATGTAAAATATCACATTGCTAAGATTTTGTTGAGTGCATGTTCACATGAAAATATTTTTGATACATTAGAATAAATTTAATAAAATTCTGTAGTTTCTTTTTACTTCTAATGTGGCTTCTAGAAATTTTAAAATTACGTATGGGGCTCCTAGTAGGTGACTTGCATTATATTTCTATTGGACAGCTTCACTCTGAGGCTTACGTTCATTTTCATAAAACTGAGGTTTAATTTCGTTGGGTCAAAGTTGTTGTTAGGAATGTGTGCTGCTCAGCTCGGCATTCTGCTGCTGAAACGTAAACACACGTGTGAGGGTGAAGTAACCTAAAAGAACTGAAATCTTCCAAAGCATCTGATCTTTGTTTTTTTTCTTCTCCCCCACATCTCTCCTGTCTGAACCTTGGGGACTCCTCACAAAATAGTACGGTAAGAAAACTGTTCTACTTTATTTCAGGCTCTTGCAGACTTTGTGCATTGCCAGACTTACGGACAGCAGCCCTGGCTTCCTTTGCTTGAGCTAGCACGTGCAGCCGCCGTGCCTGGTAGCTCTCCCAGTGGCCCCTTGGTGGTCCTCGTCCACTCTGGGTGCTCACTCCTGGCAGGACCAGTGCGTCGACTGCTGAGCTGAGGCAGCCTGGACCAAACGTGTATTTCCAAACAGGGAAGTGAGAACTGGGAGCTTGCGCTAGATAGGAAGGATGCATTGTTAACTTCCTAAGGTTGGATCTTTTAGTAAACTAGTATTGAGATCATTTTTACCTTTCATGTTCTTTTTAAGAAACCTGTTTTAAGTGTACCTCAGTGTTCATCATCACTGTGTGTATATCGCCCCTAACTTGCAGAACTCTGTTCACGCATAACAGTCCTCACACTAGAACCTATAATGCCACCATTTGAGTGCAGGTGCCCCAGGACGACTTGAGGTGTCAGATTTATGCCATGGTCCTGCCTCTTGGCCCCGGCTGTGGGCGGAGACGCCTTTGTGCCTGGTGATGGAGAAACCTCCAGGCTCTATTCCAGCCCCAGGTCTATGGATGAGAATAGACATTGGAACCAACATGCAGAGCAGAGCTGTGGAAAGAGATGAACTAGAAAAAGATCAAACTAGACCAAAGTGGAGAAAGGCCTGGTCAGTAGGGGAGGAAAGGGAGACACTGGCATGACAGGGAGCTGAGAAAGAAAGTACCTCCCAGGAAAAGGACAGGTGGGGAAAGAAGGCAGCCAGTAAGGGAAGTCGAGGCACTCTCCCTCTCCAGACCTCTCCACAGCTCTGGTGGGAAGGGGGGAGGGGAAATGGCCACCCCACGTCCAGGTATAAGAAATTACAGTTCCAGCAGTGTGGGTCTTCCTGAGATAATAGCCAGTCCGAACACAGGAGGACTTGTTAGCCACCCCAGAACCTCCGAGATTATTTACACCAGCTGTGTCTGATTTACGGGGTCATAACTCATCTGTGGACGCTTCCGGGCTTAGCGTGCTGGCCCCGTGGGAGCTCTGGCGCGTTACAGCTCCTTAAGGCCTGGGCCTCATGTTAAGTAAACATTTCGAAATATTTTCCTATCATGCCAAATGTAATTCTCATTCATTTTTCTTGCATTTCTCTGATTTCCTACTTCTTAATGGAATTTCGGATTTTAATGTCTCCTGGTCAATGTTAGAAATGCATTGAGCAGTCTGAATTTATCTTAAATGCTCTGACAGCAGAAGTGGATCCCTGATTCATAGTCTGATAACTAAAAAGGGTGTTCAGCCAACAATGTGTGGTTTCTTTCATGCTTTAAAGAATTGCAAATTATACATTAATAAAAGAATTTTTAATTTAATGGGAGAAGCCACTGAACTTAGTTCAGCCTCAGAACTTAAATCGATTGGATGTTGCTGCTGTTAACACAGATGATGTCATTTTGCTATCCTGGGATGACTGCTGTCACAGCATGAAAACCTGTTGAGCCTTTTCTAAACGTAGGTTGTTGCTAGGACTTCGAAAGTATCTTCCAGTCTTAATTTCTTAGTATCCTTTGGGGTTCCAAGTGGAGATTTCCAGGCTCTCTGATCTAAATACAGCTCATAGGAGCTGAAAAGCCAGTCTCCCCTTTAAGTTGCTTTCTTCAGAAACGAAAGCAGAATCTTCAGAATCTTCCTCATTGTAAGAGATACAAATATCTTAAGGAAAATTTGAAAAAGAGGTTTTGATAGATGTAAGCATTACATTATTGAGAATAGTTGTAAGGAGGTTTAAATTGTGGCCAGCGGGAATTGGGTAAGAAGTTAATCTGATTTAAAGTTCTCTCAGTGGGACAGAGATTACCTAGCGGTAAGCTGGAAGTTGATGGGGACCTTGGTGAACGGCCAAGTCCTTTCTGACTCGGGGCTCACCCTGGAAGAGCCACCGATGTCCAGGCAAACCCTTGAATAGTCCATGCCCAGATGTTAACTGGCCATCTGTTGACCAGTAAACCTGCACGATGTAAACCTGAAGGTTCATTTCCATCGTTTCCATTATCGTTTAAAGGAAGAAATTGCAGCTGTTCACAGCCCCGCCTTATCCTTCTCCTTTCCTCTTCCCCTCCTCTCATTTTTGTAGCATTTCTGGGGCCCTGTAGCCAACTGGGGTCTTCCCATTGCTGCCATCAATGACATGAAAAAGTCTCCAGAGATTATCAGTGGGCGGATGACATTTGGTAAGGACACAGATTTGAATAATTGGGAGGACTTTAATACATATAATTATAGCATCATATGGCTCCTGTTTCCATTCAAGGTTTGTACCTCCAGGTACTACAGTCAGTATTGGCAAGTTACATACGGAATATGATGGCATGGAAGGGTGTTGCTTGTGCATGGGGAGGAAAAAACGGTGTTGAATATTTATGCAGGAAGTGTTGTTAGGGTCCTGTACATACAACTGAAGAATATGTCCTCTTGAATTTTATTTGGAAGAAGTGGCTTCAAGTTTACTTGACATCCCGATATTTGACCATAAAAGTCTTGTTGTGGGGATTAAGTAGCAATTCTTTCAGACAATGGCTTGTGAACAATTCTAAGGGGACAGAAAAAGCAGCTAAAACTAACAGCCCACTCTCGCAAACAAACATGTCCCTGAAGTGTTTACTAAGTAAAGTACCTACCAGTAGAGTAAATTGAGGATGAGCTTCCCAGTCGTGGGAGCATTTATGCAACAACTTGTATCATCCGTGCAGTTTTAGCAGAAGAGATTCTTTTTCTGATGAAGGCAGTCGAGCCACTGATCAGTGACCGCGCCAGCTCCGAGTCGGCTAGGTTGTGAGTCATTGCTGTGCTCTGATGTTTCCGGCAGCCCTGTGTTGTTACTCCTTGACATTCATGAGATTCGCCTACAAGGTACAGCCTCGAAACTGGCTTCTGTTTGCTTGCCACGCCACGAACGAAGTAGCCCAGCTCATCCAGGGAGGACGCCTTATCAAACACGAGTAAGCAGGTCCCGATTCTGTCGGTTTTGTTTAGAGAAATTGGGGAGAATGAAACTCAAATCTTGAGGCCTTGGGGGGCTGGCTGTGTGTGTGTACAGAGATACGTGTTCGCAGTTGGGGAAACTGGATTCTGAGCAAAAATGTGCCGTCGGAAAAGAAAAAATATGCTGCTGAATTTAAATAGTGATTGGTCAGCGAATGCGCTGCAGATTAACATGAAATAGGGTGTTACCATTTTTAGAAAATTATAAGTTGAAATAAATGTAAAGGTGTCTTAACGCCATCCAAGGCCTTTGAGGCTGGCAGTGAAATTTGCTTCTCATTGAATTTTTCTTTGTGTTTATTTCCAGGATGAGTAAAAAGGCATCAGCATAACAGTGGAAAGTGAGAAACCAGGTGTTTGGAGGGACAGCCTCGCCCACGCCCCTGCGTCACAGATTCTGTGCTCAGAATAGCCTTGCTAAGGAAAAGAAGCTGAATGCTATTTTTACTAACCAATTTTTCTAGAAATAGCTGAGAGTCCCTAAACCAACTCTCTGCTGCCTTACACATATCGAATATTTTACTTCTCTTCATAAAGAGTAGCTCAAAATATGCAATCAGTTTAATAATTCCCAATGATGGTTTTATCTGCAGTAATATGTATATTACTTGGTAGAATTTACTTAATGAAAAACTGAATAGAGAAAATTTGTAATTCTTAGCACTCAAGTACTCAGAATCCCTAACTCTTTACTGACCACGAACCCACCGACCGGCCACGGCCACTGTCCTGGCCGGCGTTAGAGAACGTGTCTGTGCTTCCGTGTGGCGTGTATGTTCAAATGCTGTAACTTAAAGGCAATAAATGACTTAAATATTTGTCAAACGAGTGTGATGAAATATTTTGCTGTTGAGAAACAGCAGAACTGTAAGATCCCTGGAAAGATCATCGTGGGTAAGAGGGTGGAGCACCTGGAAAGGTATCCCCGCGGCTGGAAGGCCGGCCTCTGGACAGTGCCCACCGGTACTCAGAGATCCAAGCTGCGTCCCGGGGCTGGGAACACGGGCGCCTGGTGGGAGGGGGGCGGTCAGCCGGGGAGCCCACAACGAACACAGGCTCACAGGTCAGCTCACATTGTTCAGAGAAGTCGGGCTGTAAGGGCTCCGCCGTGCATGGTCGCAGCGCCTTCTGTTCCGGGCGGCAGGGGTGGCCGAGAGCAGCAGAGGCACAGCAGATTCGGGCAGGGTGTGTGCCCCGAGTCGTTTCTCTGCGGCCGCTTGTTTTTCTGGACAGCTGCGAAATCGTTGACAACGCGTTTTTATCTGTGTTCTCTCATGCAAGCTGCGCACAGGCTGGGGGGGGACGGGCAGGACGGGTGCTGCTTCCCTTTTGTGGGTGAGGGAGCGCGGCTGGGAGCAGGGGGCGCCACGCGGGGCCCTGGCCACCAGCTGCACCGGCCACCGCATCCTTGATGCCCTCGGGCTCATCGCTCCGCAGTGGACCGGCTGCAGTGGGTGAGAGGCTGGACTGGCTTCGGGAAGTTCATACAACGCCTTCTACTCTAATGCAAGTACCATTGCTTGTGAGAGACCCAAACTGCAGGGGCATAGAAAGTACCCCTGAAACCCTCCTGGCCTTTGCGCTTGTCCCCTCCCCCACACCAGCCACTGCTGTGTCTGTGGTTTGGGATCTTCCTCTTTCGTCACCTTAGAAGACTTCTCTGCCTGCTCGTGTGCTCGTGAGGAGCAAGGGCCTCTCCGCACCTCTGAAGCCCCCAGGGCCCCAGGGACCTCAGTGCACATGCTGCAGACATGAGAGCAGGAAAGGCCGCGATGACTTCGAGTCTGCAGGCCGCCTCAGTTTACCTTGCCCATACACCCCACGAGAAAGTATGGAGAGGCCAGCAAGGTCACTTCTCTCCAACAGCTACATGAGCGGGAGACCTGCAGAGGGACCCAGACGAGCTCTCGGGAGGCGAGGACGTGCAGATGCACAAGTCGCACGAGGAAGGAGGGCCCAGTGCCCTGTGGGAGCCGGGAGACTCACCATCCCGTGGAAAGGAACGAAGGGCCCACACCGGTCTCTGATCTTGTCCCTGGCTCCCCCAGAGCAACCGTAGTGCCAACCGTCTGCCTTCCCTGCCGAGTGCTTGCAGGGATGAAGGCGAGGAACGGGTGAGCCGAGAAGCAGCGAGGATGGGGAGGAAGCGTTTACAGAGGGAGACAAGCCGTGAGAAGGGGTGAAGCGTTCACCGCCGGGATCGGGTTCCTGATCTCATCCCGCATCCGCCCGTGTGTGAGAGTATGTCCAGAGAAGGATTCCTTTGGGTCTCTTGTTTTAAAGGTTCTTGGTTGCTTTAAAATTACCAGTGTCCATCATTAGCAAAAAGGACACTTCCAGCAACAGGGTATTCAGCCCCCAGGTCATAGTCTGGTTGCGAGAAGCCTGCGGGTTCTCTGCGTGTGTCTCCCTGCGCTCGGATGCGGGCACCGTCCTGGCTGCAGGGACTGCGAGGCCTGGGCCAGCTCCAGCTCTTCCTGCTTTACCGGGGACCCGGCAAGGCTGGTCTCCTAGGGACGCTTGCAGCGTGTGATCACAAGAGGTGGTGTTTGCTCTGCACTTAGGGCAGTGTGCACCGTGACGTGCGTCAGCTCCGGTCCCTTCCCTGCTCAGTCATGAACGTGGGCGCTGGAACAGAGCCAGCCCTCCCGGGAGTCCTGCTCCACCACTCAGATGCAAAGATGGGATCGGGGTGAGGCCACACTGGATCTCCCTTAAGAAGCCCAGTAAGGCATATTCATGATGTTCCCTTACGGCCTATAGCGTTCTCCGTAGTAGTGCCCGGGGGCGAAGTCTTTCTCACGTCTGATAATAGAATGCAGAGAGGTAGTGAGGACGCAGGGGCGCATGTCGCGCTTCCAAGGGGAGGCTGGCACGAGCGCGAGGCTGACGTGAGTGTGGTTTCAGCTACACGGTGTCTCCTTCCTTGTCGTGATAGCTCCGCGGGGTGTAGGTGACTATCGCCCAGCACTTCCTGCACGATGCGGACTGTCGGCCGCAGACAGTGGGCGTCCCGGCACAGGCTGCACTTGGCTGTTGTGGCCCCATGAGGAAACCAGAGAATCAACTGCCTTTTGTTTCCTAATCCCCCCTCAGCCCAGCTCAGCGCTGCACCGTGTCCCAGGCACCCGGGAGGGGTGAGGTCCTGCCCGCCCATCTCAGGCTGCACTCAGTCCCTCCCGTCCTTTTACACTCGCAGGCTGGCTCTGCAGAGGCTTTCCGGATCCTTCTGTAGGGGGTGTTTACAGACCAGAGAGGTAGGAAGCGCGAGTCCTTACATCTGAGGCCCCCCCACGTCCACATGAGGTCACATTACTTAGAAGTCGCTTGATGGCCTCAAAGATGAGACCCTTTCCAGGTCCGGAGGAGAAGCTGGCCTCGAGACTGCATGATCTAAAGCAAAGCCCCAGTGACGGGGGCTGGAGCGGTCGGGGAGCGGGAGGAGAGCAGACGGCGGGGGTCTGCGCGGAAAGTGGCCGTCCTCATCCCCCCTTGGCAGGTGCCGAGAACTGACCACCGCCAGGCCGCTCGCTGGACTCCCGGGATTCGAGTTGGTTTTGGTGGATTCACAGAAGCCACAGAAACATGGCATGAGGACGAGCTACTGACAGCTGCATGACAGAAGCTTTGTCACAAGAGCTCTAATCGGCCTCCCCCGCAGGCAGAGCAAGCCGTGCTCGGTAGCCGGTAGCCGGCAGGCCCCGGCCCTCACTGCTTTCCGAACTCCGACAGCCCGTCAGTCTGCGGCAGACGGGGCCATACTGCGGCCCGACGGGCCCCTCCGCCTGAGCGAGCAGTTCTGGGACGGCGGCGGTCTTCTGTTTCCCAGCCAGCACCCCCCCAAGAAGGGGGTAGCTCCCCCGACCAGGGCTGCTCACCTCACACGCGGGGAGGGCGGGACACACCTGCTCCATTCTCTCCTCTTCCACCCGATTGTACAAGCAAGGGACTGCTTCAAAAGCTGTTTCACGTGTAAGAGATTACTGGGGGGGGGGGGNTTGGGGGGGGGGGGGGGGGGGGGTTCTGGCTTTTTCTTTTTTGAACATAAATATAGACTCATGAATTTTCCCAGATTTAATGTGGTTTTATCAACTTGGGTTATTCTGCTTTTTGTGTTTTTGTGTTTGTTTTATTTTTCATAGCTCATTCTTCCCTCCCCCCAGCCCTAGCTAGAGAAAAAAAAATTATTATATTTTTAAAATTTTTCTTTAAGTGAGCTTTCTGTCCAATGTGGAACTTGAACTCAGGACCCTGGATCAAGAGTCACATGTTCCACCAACTGAGCCAGCCAGGCGCCACTTAGAGAAAATATTTTTAACCACATTGGCTGGTGGCATGAAAACCTGTGGAAGTAAAACATACATTTGCCAATACGGGAATAATTAATTCATTCAATAAGCATTATTGGATAAAGACTTCATCCTGTTTAAGTCAAAATATAAACAGATACACGGAGAGGAAGACAGGACTAGAAAGGTGTTCACTGAAATATGAACATTGGTTTGGGTGGTGTGTTTAAGATGACTTTTACAATTGGAATGAACTTATTTTTAAAGGAAAACAACCTGGAGCGCGTGGGTGGCTCAGTTGGTTGGGCGTCTGACTCTAGGTTTCAGCTCAGGTCGTGATCTTGGGGTTGTGGGATTGAGCCCCATGTCGGGCTCTGCACTCAGCAAGCAGTCTGTTTGAGATGCTCTCTCTCCTTCTCCCTTTGCCGTTCCTACTCGTGCTTTCTCTGTCTCAAATAATTTAATTAATTAAATAGTTTTAAAAATGAAGGAAAACAATCTTGTCATGCATTCTGCATTGTTTTAGATATCGGGAGATTATTAGTAAAAGAAAAATGTCTGAAAGAGCTACACACTTCCAGCAGATGGGAAGTTCAATATTATTGGAGAGTGAAAGCTACATCCCAATAAAGTTGCAATTAATTTAACAATGATGAATTTGTGGCTAATTACAAATGTAATCACAGTTTACAGAAGAGGAAAAAGGTGGGGCGGAGTCTGGAGAGCCAGAGGTTCATGCAGAAAATGGGGTTTTCTCTTAGGATCTTGGATCTGGTGACCCAATGTGAATGTACAGATGTTAAAAGGCTAAGTAGTAGGATTTGTGAAAGATTTAATTTGGGTCAAGTCTGAAGTAAGTGTAAATTTTATCATTTTTTATTGAGGTGTAATTGACATAGGAGTTTCAGGTGTACGACAAACCGATCTGACGTTCGTATGTGCACAAAGTGATCACGGTGAGTCTGTTAACATCCCCCACAACACAGCTACAGAGCATTTCTGCTTGTGATGAAGATGTTAAGATCTACTCTCTTGGGATGACTGGGGGGCTCAGTCAGTGAACCGTGTGCCTTCCGCTCAGGTCATGATCTCAGGGTCGGAGGATCAAGCCCCGTGTCAGGCTCCCTGCTCAGTGCGGAGTCTGTTTCTCCCTCTCCCTCTGCCTCTTCCCTCGCGTGTGCTCTCTCTCTCTCTCTCAAATAAATAAATAAAACCTTTAAAGAAAAAGTTCTACTCTCTTAGCAGCTTTCAAATACTCCATACGGTGTCATTAACCACAGTCAACTTGCCATCCATCACATCCACATGCCATTTTATAACTGGAAGCTCGTACTTTTTAATTCCCTTCACATTTGGCTTGAATGTCATTCCTTTGGCCACTAGTAACCCCTTTAAAGGGGTCTTCATATGTGACCCTACCCCTCTCTGACAGCAGGAATGTGTCTGGCACACGATGCCTCCTGTCCCCAACATGGAGACACCTCCTTCCCGGGGCGCTCCGTCACCACACGTGGGGATGGCGTGTGCACCGACCCTACAGGCTCCTGCCGGCTCTCGCTGAGGGCGGGTCAATCATTTCTTGGCCATGTTGGCGCCCAGCACTAAACAGAGGTTTCTAAAACCTCTGTCCATACTGTCCATGACTCTGTCCATGAGTCCATACTGATATTTCTACTGTTGTATACAGTACAGTATTTCTTTGATTTTCATGATTGAGTCTTTTGTCCTGACAGCACCATTTCTAACTCAGACACTTCATTACCCAACTAGATAAAAATGGTTCACAATTGCACCATTATTACCATCAACAATGAAACTGCTAAATAAAAGCTCCAAGTTTTCCTTACGCTTTGTCCGTGGAGCGCACGACCTAAGTTCCTGGTCGTAGTTGTGAATTCACTTAAGATCGTCTCTCACGCTGCGTTACGTGGGCACACACTCAGTGCAGAGTTCACTACAATTGTTCATTGTTTTCGGGGGGAAGGTGTTTGCATCTGGCAGCTGATCAGTTTTCTCAATGCAGGAAATCCAGTCGGGGGTGGGTGAGCCCGTGCGTTTCGAGGTGACAGGCCCATCCGAGCGATCCGATCTCTGAGTGCTTCAGGCCAAAACTGATGAGTTCTGGCTACACAAGTCAGTTCTGCTTTTACTATTTCATTTCTGGTACCGTCACCCACCCACACAGTGTGGCTTTTTCATCTTGTCCTGATGTGCAAGTTTTATCTTGAGCCCTTGCTGACTTCCCCCCGAGTTCCCGTGCCATGCATTTCCACACCCAGGCCACATAAATGCCACATAAATTCAAACAATTCTCTCAGTGAACGTGCTCCTGACTGTGAGTCCGTGTGTAACTTTCCTCTGGGAGAGTCTAAGGAGATGTGTCTTTAGGATATCTTCTGATCCCACAGGGAAGCAAAGGGGACTTGGGTAAAAGCAAGCTCTAGGGTTTTGTCTGAAATTTTTCCTTTACTCAGAAGTCAAAATGCTTTATTTGTATCTTTTCTAGCAGAATTAAATACCCTTCGGGTATACTGACCACAGTTATGCACTTGGCACCTTTCAGTGACTCGAGTTGTTTACGTAAAAATGCAAACAAAAAAACCCCAGGCCAAACGTGCTTAGTTTGTCTCAGCAAAGCACTGAGGCCGGACTGAGCTGTAAGTCAGGGAAGGGTGCGCGGGGCGGTGGGAGGGCTTCCCTGCAATATCTCTGCGTCTGGCCAAGAGAGATAAACAGGAGCACAGGGCAGGACAAGTTACCGCAGGCTCCAGAGCACGCCCGGGGCATGCCCAGGCCCCTTCCTGGCCACGTGTCTCCTGCACTTTGCATGTAACACAGAAAGTGGAGCTCTTTACACATAGTGATGGAGAGCGCAGCAGATCCAGTCCTTCAAGTTTTACCACATTTAAATTCAACTCCACTCCACTTCCTTCTAAAAGGCTTTTATTTTAAAAGATCTTTTTTTTAAAGTAATCTCTACACCCAACATGGGGCTCGAACTCACAACCCTGAGATCAAGAGTCACACGCTCCCCCGAGGCGGCCAGGCGCCCCTAAAACCCTTTCTCATTAAGAATTACAACTTCATAATTTGTTATTGTAGTGTTCAGAAGTCGCTGCACTAAGCACAGAGCAAAGTCTTTAAAAACACTTGGGACGGGGAAGGCATCGCAGCCGTTACTTTTTCTCGGCGGGCGCTCCGGAAGCCCTCTGGATCAATGAGCTAATGTCTCCGTTGAATAAACGAGCTTAACCTGAACAATTTGTAAAATAGCCTGACCAATTCTGGACACATGAGGGAGAGCGCTGCACATTTTATTTAAAACTTAAAAGTCTTCCTTTTCTTCTAGAAAGGAGAGTCAGACAAGCCCTCAAAGGAAGTGTCCGGTTTTCCGTGTCGGCGTCAGCTGTCTCAGGTTAGATGTGACATCGTGGGTCGATCTGGGTCACTCGGCCCGACAGGCAGTTCCGAAAACTGCGGGGACTGCAGGCTCCCGGGGCATCGCGGGGAGGAACGTGTGTCATAAACCCAGCCCAGAGGAGTTAAGCAGCCTTTACGGATTTTAGGAAGTTCCCAAACTCCATTTGTTTTTCTTTTTTAATTTAAATCGGAGTGAGTGAGCACATAGTGTAGTGGGTTTCCGGAGTCTCACGCTCCCTGTGATCAGCTCTGGCTCCCAGCGCATCTCCCCCGGGCTGGCGTCAGGCTGCCCTATGCAAGCCAGCGGCGTCCCAGGGGGCAGGCTCTTGCAAAACAGGCTCCCCCGCTGAGAAGTCCCTGGGCTCTGGCAGCAGGAGTCCAGGCGGCGAGCTGGTGGCACAGGCGTGGTAGCGGCTTGCTCCTCCGCCCCGGCCCCCGCCCCCCGGCCCACCCCTGGCCTGCGCTGCGGGGTGAGTGCTGCTCCTGTCCTGCAGCGACCGCACAGCCTTAGTAAATTCCTCTTCTGCTTACGCTGGTCAGAGTCCATTCTGTCGGCAATTAAGGACTCTAACCGACCTCACACAGGAACAAGACTCCTAATTCCTCCTGTCTACAGTTCCTGATGAGAAATCAGTCAAGGCCATGTGCATCTGGAAACATCTTTTACAATTATTAGAATGCAACGTCTTCCTAGGGAAGACCAGAGGATCAGGCCCAGGGACTCTCACCAGGGCCTCAGGTGCTGCACGCACTCAAAAGTTAACACATCCTGGAGTTGGAGGTATAAGACAGAACGCCTTCTTAAAATTTGCGGTGATAGACTAAACAGCTTATGTTCGCAAGGTAAGTGTATGTCTACATTCTACTGCAGTCAAAGTCTGAGTGAGATTCAAGCAGAAACCACTGGAACATAGATGTTGACGGGAGGAAGGGGAGAAGGAGAGAAGGAGGGAGGGAGAGTAGTGATTCAAGCATAAAGAATTCACAGAAGGCCAAGCAGGGACAAGGGAAAACCACGTGTAGGAGCACTGCAGCAAAACCCAAGAATATCAAATGCAGAAAGAAAATTCTAGAAGATTCCAGAGAAAAAGAATAAATCACCTATAAATAGGATGACCAAACAACCTATAAATAAATAAACCATGTGTCTTAGTTCAGCTATGACCTTGCTGGTTTACACATACTGTCCAAGTTTAATTATTAGTAGTGTCCCCTTCATTCTCAAAAGTGTCTGGGTTGAACGACAAACTATTTCTTCACCTACCTACCAAAGAATAAAAGACAGATCAAAGACTTCTCAATGGCAGAATGGTATGCGAGGATAATGGTGTAATATTTTTAACGTATCGAAAGAACTCTGAAACTTAAAATTATATTCAAATTGTCATTCAGATGTGAGAGTGTAATATAAATGTTCTCACTCATATAAAGCCCCAAAAGTTTACCATGCATTGGAAATGCTCTTGAAGGGAGAATTGGGATAAGAAAAGAAACAAATCCTGGAGACTGTTGCAAGAGACGTGGAATTCAGGGAGATCAAATACCTATGGAAAAGTCCATTATAGGATCAAAACAGGAAACAGTATGCACAACAGCGGCTCTATGGACCCACAACAAAGGAGCGGGGAGGGGGGCAGCTTCTGTCTAATCTCAGAGCCCAACACCCCATGAGGGCTAGCCTCCTGCCAGCAGCACTGTGGGGGAGCTTGCCAGCCATCCTCCATCAGCTGAGCCATCTGGTGAGACCACAGCCCTGCCCTCCGGCCTGACTGCACCTGATGACACCTGTCGGGGGGAACCCTGAGCCGATGACCCAGCCAGGCTGCTCACAGACTCTGGCCCCACAGAGGCCGTGAGCTGATTAATGTTTGCCGTTTGAAGCTACTGCACTGGGAGGCCATTTGTGACATCGCAGTGCACAGCTTAGAACTCCAACAATTAAAATATGTACACGCAGGCATTGGGTTACTGATTGCAGCATTGTTTTTTATTGAAAAATTATAGAAAGAACCTAAGTAGTCCTTGAGAGAACTATGGAACGCAATGTAGCATTACGCTGCTGTAACAGAGAGAGAGATCTTTAAGAGCTGAGATGGACAGATTTCGGGATATAGTAAGTGGAAAGAGCATACATACCACCCTCACGCAGGAAAGAAGAGGTGACAAGTCCATGTATCTGATCTTGTGTGCGAAAGCATCAGGGGAAGCACAAACCAGGACTTAATGAGTTACCTGCCTGCTGGGGGTGGGTGGGGATGGGGGCTGGAGGAGGGGGGAGAATGGAGGAAAAGCATCTGCAACTGTTTGGGAATAGTTCCCTTGGAACAGTTCTGCCAAAAATGAATTCTTAGAATGAGCCGGGCTGTGGGGATCCCAAATGGGTCCCAGTGGCAGGAAATGGCCCTACTGGTGTTCCGAATGAAGACAGAGCTACAGAGGGGTTGGGGGAGAGAGGAACTAACCTGTATGCCCTTGGAGAACAGTGTGGCGACCCCACATTGTAAGGCCCCCGAGGAAGAGACCCACACACAAATGTTATACTCTCATCAGGAATTGTGTTTTGCACAACAGCGCGGGCAAGAAGTTCTGAAACTGTTACGTTTCATCCAGGACCGAGCAAATACCTAAACACACTGTGGATGACCGGAGCCAGATTTCTCGCTGTCAGAAAAAGATGACACAAATAAGGCAACGTGGGCACGTAAGACTGAACTCACGACGTGTGTGTGTATAAAACTCCCCCAGCTCTACCTGCTTGGGCGGCCTGGAGGCGATGGTGTGCAGGAGCGATGTGCACACCTAGGCGAGGCAGATACCCATGTGTACATGTGACTATCCCGTAAAAGGAACGGGGGCTCCTGGGGAGTGGTGGACTCCAGGGTGGGGGCGGGAAACACGCCACGAGCCGCGCACGTTCATGGCCAGACCCGAAGGAAGTGCCCAAGAAACGATGCGGGCACACTGAGAGAGCGCAAGAGGCAGCTCGCAGAGCTCCCCATCAGGGACAAACTGATCGCCCTTATGAACCCTCAAAGTAAAATGAATACCCAGTGGTGCACAGCCCTACGACTGAATCATTAAATGAATGAAGGAGTAAACAGACACACGCACATGCACACACATGCACACATGCACGTGTACCCACACGCGCTCACGGGAAGATGGGGCAGCCCTGCCTTATGACAGAATGCTACAAGATAAATACTGAATGCGTGATGACAATTCCACGGGAATGCAGGGTGCAGGCCAGAACCGTCATTGGTGCTGAACTCAGTGAGAAGAGGCAGAAGGAGAAATGACAGTTGCGGTGTCAACTATCTTCTCCCAGGTCCACATTAACGACACAGGGAAACAGCAGCTCTACAGGGAAGGACTCTGGCGGCCGGCACCCTGCCCAAGGGATCGAAGTTGGCAGTATCCGTAATAAGACAGAGACACACGGTGCCCTTCCTGATAGATGCACTAAGAATTCCCACAACCTAGGGGCGCTTGGGGGGCTCAGTTGGTGAAGCGTCTGCCTTCGTCTCAGGTCATGATCCCGGGGTCCTGGGATTGAGCCTCACGGTGCCCCTGCTCAGTGGGGAGTCTGCTTCTCCCTCTCTGTCTACCCCCACCCCGCTCCTGCATGCTCTCTCTCTCTCTCTCTCATAAATAAATAAACAAAAATCCAAAAAAAAACACAAAAAGAATTATCACAACCTCAATCTAATCATAAGGAAATATCAGATTAACCCCAAAGCAAGGGACATTTACAAAATAACTGACCACGAATCTTCAGAGTGTTATGGCTGTACTAAATAGAGACCGTCGAGGCGGAGAGGCGCGGCAGGCTGGAGACCCGGCTGCCAGACGCGAGGCGGATCTGGATCCTGCCCGAGAAAGCGGCGTGCTGGCGGGACAGATGCAGGAGCAGAGCAAGGGCTGTCCGTGAGTGAACACGATTGCATCAGCCCCGACTCCCCGGTTTCCGTCCCAGTGGTCTGCTTATGTAAGATGTTAGGAAATTAGGGGAAGGGTAGAAGCAAGCGCTACGTATGTTTGCAACAGTTTTGTGAGTCTACAATTATTTTGGAAGGACACATCTTGCAGGACGAAGAGGAGCTGCTCGGACATCATGACGCTATACTGACTAGTGTCTGTGAAGCACTTAGGACGCTCCAAGCGCTTCCCACGCCACCTAGGGCCCTTCCGCATGAAAAGCCCGGATGCCAAGAGGTGAACAAGCACGTCAGACCCATCACGCAGCCCCGGTTCAGAGTTTGAATCCAGCTCTTTGAGACCAGAACCCGCCACCTAACCCCTCAGCACCGCCGTGGGTCTCGTTCCCAGTCCTCCTGGACCGTTCACCTAAAAGCACAAATTCAGACGTGGTCACTGCCACAGCCACGCTGGCCAAGACGCTTGTCTCGTTCAGGGGAAGAGTGCCAGCCCTGGGCGGCCGGCCGGCACTCCCAACCAGAGCTCGGACACAGAACGGTCGTCCTGTGGGAGCAGGACAGCCAGCACCGCGAAGTCCTTCCAGAAAGCCCTGGACACAGAGCTCATTTCCAGGGGTGGCCCTCCAGCCTTCGCTCTTTTCCTGTTACAGAGACACTTGTGGGCTGCACCACAGTATGAAAGCAGATGGAGACTCCTGAGTTTGGGAGAGTGGAGAAGGGAGAGAGGGAGGGAGAGGGAGGGAGGAAGAGGGGAAGGGATGAGGGAGACAGGGAGGTTAGGGAGGGAGAGAGGGAGGGATGAGGGAGAGAGGCAGAAAGTGTTCACCTGCAGCTGGAGCTGGCACAGTTCCAGAAGGATAAAGTACAGTGCGTGCTGGTCGCTACATCCTGAAAGGGTCCCGTGACTGCCTGTAAATGTCACCAACAGTTAACATCCAAATGAATGACAAGCACCAGAGAAATCTTGTGAAAGTAGTTTGACAAATAGAAATTTGAAGACATGCAGATCTGATGCTCCCTGCACAACCCCCCCCCCCCCCCGCCCCCGCCAGCACTGAGCATGTAACCAGCAGCGTCCTAGAGCAGAAGTGCAGCTCTTTCTGCCCCCGGGTCCTGCCTCGTGCCACTTAAATAAATTCACTAAGTTCTACCGTAAAATGTCTCAAGAATTCTTTCCTGACCCTGGAGCTGGATGATCTTGCACCAGAAGGGAGGGAGGGAGGAAGATAAATAAAATCTCCGATACCATTCACCCACGTGCAGAGCTAACTTTCTCTCCCCCTCGGTCTGCTGAGGTCGCTTAGGGACATAGTCACTGGGCTGCGTGGGAAGGGACTTCCTACGACTTCTGAGCAGTTAGGCATCACGTGAACAGGACCCCGAAACCGGCAAACGCTTGCCTCCAGGACGCCAGCCGCGCCCAGGAGGGGCAGACTTGCCCTTTCCCGGGGTCTGAGACTATTTTGTGGCAAAATTCCGCCACCTTGTGGCCTCACAAGATTTAAAAGCTGAGGTCATGAGCGATCCATTGGGATTCATGTTCAGCTAGTACTTCTTTTAAGAAATACAAACACACCTTTCCAAATACATATACCCACCTTATTGGACTATCCCTTTTATCTGCTAAGGCTGACGTGCAAACCCAGGACAGAGAGCTTGCAGACACGGCAGATGTGGCATCTGGGCCACGTGAGGCAGGGGCGACGACGGACAGACGTGCTCGGATTGTACAACCTGCACGTTTTGTTCATAGCCAGCCCCTCTGTAAGTGACCCCGACGCAGAAACAAAAGTCTACCCCCTAACTGACCTCTGCGTCCAAGCTCTGCGCAGTGGCCGTATCGTGGCCGGTGAGTGTCATCCGAGGCAGGATGATTGCTAACTGACTTCTGCCCCCGTAAACAGAGCTGCGCGGGAAAGGCCGCTGGTGAGCACAGCAGGCTCTGCCCATCGGGGAGGATGCCTGACATCACCTCCCACCCAGCCCAGCGAGATGAGTTCTGGTCATCAAGAGTTTGTTAATTTGAGTGTCATTTGTCGTGCCCTTAACCAGCTAAAAGATGGCCAAAAACCAAAACAAAAAACAGAAGGGGCACCTGGGTGGCTCAGTTGGTTGAGCATCTGCCTTCTGCTCAGGTCATAATCTCAGGGTCCTGGGATCGAGTCCCACGGAGCCCCTGCTCAGCGGGGAGTCTGCTTCTCCCTGTCCCTCTGCCCCTCCCCCCGCTTGTGCTCTCCCCCGACATCAAACAAATAAATATAATCTTAAAAACAAAAAGAGAAGAGGAAAGACAGTATAAACTCTAAATGAACTTTTTTTTAAAGATTTTATTTATTTATTTGAGAGAGAGTGAGAGAGAGAAAGAGAGAGCACAAGCACGAGCAGGGAAGAGAGGGAGAAGGAGAAGCAGACTCCCCACGGAGCAGGGAGCCTGATGCGGGGCTCGATCCCAGGACTCTGAGATCGTGATCTGAGCTAAAGCAGATGCCCAACCAACTGAGCCACCCAGGTGCCCCCTCGAAGTGAACTTTTACATATGCGGGGCTGTTTTGTTTTGTTTTGTTAGAGAGAGCTAGAGAGAGGGGGCAGAGGGAGAGGAAGAGAAAGAATCTTAAGCAGGCTCCACACCCAGCACAGAGCCTGACACGGGGCTCGATCTCACGACCCTGAGATCATGACCTGAGCCCAAACCAAGAGACAGACACTCAACTGACTGAGCCACCCAGGCATCCGTAAGTGAACTTTTAATTCATTCATTTGTGTAAAAAAAATACTGATGGAGAATCTATTATGTTACATGACCCTGCTGCACTTTGAGAATACATGAAGACAGACAGAACAAAACAACCCGGAATAATAAAGATCTGGTACCTGAATCTGAGAAGCTTCCTGCAGGGAGATCCTCATCCTGGTCACCAGGAAAATGTACTGTGCCAAGGCAGGGATACCCCGCATGGCTTTCCTACTAAGGGAAAGTCACAAGTCCAGACTCCGATCCTAGGAAAACCATGTAAGGGCTGAAAGACCTTGAGCCCGGCCAAACTACCCTACAGCACTGGGAAAAGCGAGCCCTACGTCATGCTGCCCACCAGCTTCGGGTGACAATGGAGCGCCCGCGGAGTCAGGGGGGCCCGTCAGGTGAGCTCCAGCTGCAAAACTCGAGGGCTCATCGATGGGCTGGTTAGAAAACTGCAGCGCATGACTGTGATTACACGGGCTCCTGCAATACTGGTCACACATCATGCCACCAGTATTAGCAGAGATAAGAAACTCCCATCAGCACCCAGAACACACAGTCTTCCACTGAACTTTTTAGGAACTTGTATCAGCGTCAATTACATAGGCCGCACTTGACCAGGATCTGTAAACGGCGTATGGAAAGTCCCTGTCAGAAGTTCTGTAAAACACACTCATGGTGCCGGTGATGGGAGAACGAGGCAGACTTGATAACCGTGAGAGATTTCAAATACGAATTGTTCTGGAGTGAAGACGGCACACAACACGCTCGGCAAATGTAGCAGACCCCAGTCCATGCATCCTGCGTGTAAATACTCTGCAGTAACACAAAAACATTCTTTCCTTTTTTTTCCGTGATGATCTAAACAGATTGTTTACCACAAAATTGCAGTTCATTCTCTTTTTTTTTTTTTTTAAAGATTTTATTTATTTATTTGACAGAGAGAGAGACAGCCAGTGAGAGAGGGAACACAAGCAGGGGGAGTGGGAGAGGAAGAAGCAGGCTCATAGTGGAGGAGCCTGATGTGGGGCTCGATCCCAGAATGCCAGGATCACGCCCTGAGCCGAAGGCAGACGCTTAACTGTTGTGCCACCCAGGCGCCCCTGCAGTTCATTTTCTTATCCAGAGACTAGAATTTCCAGAAGATGCAATCAACAAAAAAGTGCACATAACAATGTTTTTTTCCCTAAGGAGTGACGTGAAGTTAAAACACAAACAGAACCATTTGCACAAGATTGTAGCAAATGAGCGAGCAAGCTGGTTACCAGCCACGGTTCATCCAAACGATGCCAAAATCCACGGTTCACTGAAGGCGCTCGCGATATGTAGCAGGCACCGTCCTAAGACCCCCACTCGCATAGTCTCATTTAATCCTGACAACATCCCTATGATGTCAGTTTCATTATGATTCCCAGTTTACAGAGAAGAAAACAGAGAAAAACATGAAGTGACTTGGTCACGCTACATGACAGTCAGGAGTCCAATACAGCCAGCCCTCAACGCTGAGATAAGCTGTTGCCACGCTGTCCCTAAAGTCACTTCCCGCTCATCGGCCAAGTCAGCCTGCAGAAAGTAAGGGTTGCTAAGCCTTTCCCGCTGCACAGCTGCCCCCGCCCCCACCCCCAGCCAGAGCTGCAGCTGCTGCCGACCTTGCCTTAGCTCCCGACACCGGCCTTGCGGTGGGCTGCACACGGTGCTCACCTGTCCTCGGTCACTAGGCTGACCCTTCTCGCATGTGTCCTTGGATGAGCCTCCTGGTGCTGGGTGCGTCCCTCTTTGGGACCCGAGGCAGCCCTCAGCCCACGACAGGCGGATGCAGAAAGGAGGGCCCTCTGCAGGCTTGCAGCCTTTGAGGTGACCACTGTATTCCCGCGTCCATCTGCCCACCCTGCCCCTGGCACTTCCCCCAAGTGTTGGTCCTGCGTCCTGCATGCGGCTACTTGCTCGACTGCTTCCTGCGGAGCCCAGCTGGGGCAGGCTGGAAGGACCTGACCCGTTCGTAAGAGAGACCCACACAGGTGTGAAGGCCGAGGGGCTGCCGCCTGCCTCCCACTCGTCACTTGGGCGCTGGCACGGGACTTGGGCTCGCGCAGAGGAGCCAGGCTGTGGAGAGGCCAGGGTAGCTTCTCTGCTGAGAGGGACGTGGCCTGGTCTCTGCAGAGAGAACTGAGATGGAGAAAAGCAGCAGGGAATCAATACAGATTTTGAAAGTAACATCTCTGAAATTTTGCAGCAAATTATTTTCGTACAAGAACTCACTTCCTGAATAAGACAGCCTTGGAACCTCCCTCTCTTGGACTCTCCCAGTGGACCCCGGTGCCTGGACACTCTCCTGCGTATAGTCCCCACTGAGGGTCCCGTGAGCAGAAGGTTCTCACATGTAAGGCCGGCCAGGGGCCCAAGACTCTGCATTTCCCACGAGCCTCCAGGCGCTGCTGGCCTGCTCTGAGGATGAGGTGGTAACTTTCTCTTCTCTGAATGAAGTATCAAGTACACAGTAAACATGTTAATCCACTAATCCCGTAAGGGCAAGACGATGTTACTTAATCAGGTTGTAACGTAGTCGTGCTGACACACACTTTTCTTCCATAGGTTGCGTCCTGGTCATTAGCAGAGCTATCAGGGAAACATGCTCTATTCATTCGTGCAATATTAAAGCCACATTTCCATCAACTAATCAGATATTAGCAAATGGATCAGGACAAATAAATGATCAAAACGCCAAGTTTACTTTTGGTTTTAAGCAATCAACATCCAAAACTTGTGTACGGCTGGCTCATTAATTCCAAGCATCACTCATGGAAGGAGGACTTGTCTTCATGGACTAGCAGAAGAGTTTCACGAAGGCCTCAAAAGGACATGAGCACATGACCGGCGCTCCACTTACAGCACAGCTGTGACTGCAGCAGGGAAACTATGGCCGACAACACCACCTGCTGTCGGAAAGATCCAGCAAAGAGCAGAGGTCTGTTCTTAGGGCACCAGGTTTCCCCTGCTGCCTTTCAGGAGACAGGATCTGGGAAGGCAGTTTCTCTCAGGGGGGATCGAGGTGTAAAAACTTCTCTCTTGGTAAGAAACAATGCCCAATAGCCATTAAAAAGTCACCTTCGTGTCTTTTTTTTTTTTTTAAATAATAACACATATGAGCAAAATCTAGGAGCGAGATATTCTCTACAAAGCGCAGATCCCTGGGGAAGATATTTCCCTCATTCACCATTTGGTGACTTACCTGGCTCTGCAAATGAGACCTGAGTGTCAAGGTGAATTTGGGCTTCACTGGACATACTTAATGTACACGCAACAAAGATTCTGGATCTTTTCTTCGGCAATGGGGTGATGTTCCATGAGCACCCATGGCAGGCGAAATGCCTGGTTTAGTCGGGTCATTCGAATACTCATTAGTCCTCTGAAGGGAGAGCTACAGAAGTGCGCGTGCAGGCGCTGTGGTGGCCAATGGGAGCCCACCCTCCTTGCTTGTGTAGACAAAAGACCGTGCTGGACCTCACTGCGCCACTTCCCCGCCCTCTGCTCACTGCTCCACTCCTTTGTGCAGACGTCTCTTCTGCCCACGTGCTTCCTGGGGGGTTTCCTGCACGACTGGGGCTCCACCGAGATGCCCCCCAAATCTCCATCTCCAGTCCATCTGTGTGCCACGCTCTGCGTCCACCCTGGGAGCCCCCTCCTCTGCCACCCTCTGCACGCCATCAAGGCCCACGATCCCACTGTTAGCCTGGTGACTGTTCACTCCGCCCACCTGCATGCCGTCCTTGTCGAAGGCACGGTGCCCCTCCCTCCTCCGGCCCACCATGCAGACCCTAAGAGACGGTGCACAGCCATGCTTCTGAGACCCACTTTCCAAGCATGAGTGAGTGAGCTTTCTGGAAACCGCAAATCTGAGTGTCGCATTCGCTTTCATTATGACAAATTCAATAGCTTCCCATCTCTCCGAGGTGACAATCCCAGACCCTTAACGTGCTTGCTATAGACTGAAGGTTTGTCCCTCCAAACTTTGTATGTCGAAGCCTTAAGCCCCAAGGCTTATTTGGAGGAGCCCCTGCGGGAGACTAGGGTACATTAGGCCATGAGCGTGATGCCCTCGTGATGGGATTAATGCCTTGCTAGAAAGAGGGAGACACCAGAGCTTCCCTTCTGTCCAGCAAGTAAGGACACAGGGAGAAGGTGACTGTCTGCAAGCCAGGAACTGGGCCCTCACCAGACCCCGAACAAGCCAGCCCCTTGGTCTTGGACTTCAGCCTGCAGAGCTGTGGGGCAGAAATTTCCATGAGCTGCACGATCAGAGGAATGTGTTGTGACAGCCCGAACCCACCAAGACAAGGGTTTGCAAGCGTCCCAGTCAGCTCCTTCCTTCCTCCCCTAACTCGCTTCTCCCTCTTGTGCTGCTCATATGGCCTAACAGCGTACACTCACAGCTTTCTTCCTGTGTCAGATATGCTGAGTTCCTTCTCAGCTCAAGGCCTTGCACGAGCAGTTCCCTCCTCCTGGAGTCCCTCCCCGCGATCCGGGCCCACCCGTTCCTGAGGTCTGGTGGCCTCTCCTGTGCGCAGAGACCAGCAGAGCTCGCAGGCACAGCTCTTGCGGAAACCTGCGCGTCCTTACAGAGCCGTGCTCACAAACGCGACAAACTAAGGGGTGCATTAGTATTTTTTAAATTAATACACCATTTTGGGAGCAGTTTTAGATTTCCTGGAAAATGGGCAGAAAGTAGAGTTTCCATATATTGCCCCCCCCGCCCCATTTCCCCTCCTATTAATATACTGCAATTGTTTGCTACGATTGATGAGCCAGCTGGTACGCTGTTACTAGGCGAAGTCCATCTTCTATGCCAGGTTCCTTCCTTGCCTTGTACATTCTACGGGTTTTGATAAAAGCAGGACAACATGTATCCCCCACAACAGTGTCATACAGAACAACTTCACTGCCCTAAAGGTCCCTTGTGCTCCACCTGTTCACCCCTCTCCCCAGCCCCTGGCAAACACCGATCTTCTCACTGTCTCTGTAGATGTGCCATTTCCAGAACGTCATGTGGTTGGAATCATACAGGATGTAGCCTTTACAGACTGGCCCCTTTCACTAAGTAATGTGCATTTAAGTTTCCTCCATGTCTTTTCATGGCTTGATAGCTTGTTTCACCAAAAGTGGGAATAAGGGGTGGTGGTTTGTTCACGGGCTCCCTTAGAGGCAGAGTTCCTGGCACAGGATGGAGGGTCCCATCTGGAGGGTGGGCGGGGCCTGTAGAAAGGACCAGTCTCTGGCTCCTATGGCCCACTCCCCCAGTAGGGAGACTTCTTTCTCACTGACCCAGGCTCTCCTCTCTGGCCTGGCCTTTGCCTCGTTTACTCTTGCTTTCCTGCGGTCCAGTAAAGTGAGGGAGGTGGGGGAGGGGCTGATTCAGGTGTGGAGACCATGGTTCCAGGGGAGGCAGCCTGGGAGCCAAGGCCTTCTCATGTGTAGGAACTCTGGACAGCACTTAGCACTAGGCTTGGGGACCATTTAAAACAGAGAAATCATCAACAAAAGGGGCACCTGGGCGGCTCACTCGGTCGAGTGTCCGACTCTTGGTTTTGGGCTCAGGTCATGATCTCAGGGTCCTGAGATTGAGCCCCTCGTCGGGCTCCATACTCAGCGGGGCATCTGGTTGAGATCTTCTCTCCCTCTGTCCCTCCACCCGCATGCTCTCTCTCTCAAATAAATAAATAAAATCTTAAAAAAAAAAAGAATTCTTAAAAAAAAAGAAATCATCAACAAAAAGCACAAAAATGTGAAAAACATGGCAGTAACCAGACCACGAAAAGTGGCACCTGTTTATGGCGTGGGCTGAAACAAGAAGGCAGAGCACCACCTTGCTCCCTCTTAGCTGGGACCACGCGCCGCAGGCGACCCAAATTTTATGCTGTTCTGCTCTGTCTTCAGTGACCATGAAAACGCTTGCAAGCATTGATTTGGGGGTTACAAATGAACTTTGGCAAGTAGGTGAATTTGCAAATATAGAACCCATGAAGAATGAGGATCCATTTTAGCAATATTTATTCAATCCTTTTAACAATCCTGCAAGTTAGGAATTGTTACCACCTTGATTTTCACACATGAGAAACTGAAAAACTGTGGGCTGCTTGCTCAAAATCCCAGAGTTACAAAGTTGGGGGGCAGAGGGAGCCAACTCTAACCCAGGCAGTCTGGCTATAGAGCCTGGATTCCATCATTTAACCATGTGCATTGGGGGCTCACACCCTTAATACACGTTGTGCAGGATTTTTCAAGAAACTAAGCCTGGCTCAGGAGGTACAAGAAGTGAAAAAGCCCAAACCACATTCTTAAATGTTCAGTATTATTTTCCAAGTAAAATTTCTTATACCCAAGTCCAGGTTAAAACATAGGAAATTTGTCCTTTTTGGGTTAAAAATAGTTGGACATTGTCAGTTTTACATGGTTCAACCTCATGCATCCTTGGAAAGCTTTCCGTCCGTTACCAGAGATATCCGTTGTTTCCTCTCTCTGCATACGGAAAGCTGAAGTTACTATACTTCAAAAATAAGTCTTTACAAAAGGTATAGATGCTCTCACTCCTTTATTAATTAGAAGCATAGAAATTTATCTTATAGCAGATGTTTATCGTCTATTTTCTGGTTTTTTAAAATTTAGGACAAAAAGATAAGCTCCCACACTTTAGTATAAACAGGCCAAATGTAAGCATTTTCTGCCCAAAAGATGCTGAGCGTTGGGCTGTTTTATCTGAGCAAGTGTATGATCTGCTTTTCTAGGGTTTTTATAATATCTGTATTTATCTGGGATTAGATAAACTCTCTACCGAAGGCAATACGATGGGCAATAGAAGTCCTTGGGGATCACCTTTTAATTGTCAGATTTTAGGAATCTGGGTGATGTGACAAAACAAAATAATAGACATTTTCATTATGATCTTACCAAACTCAAAAGCAGAACCTATCACTTGATGACCTTAGAGTAGTATATTTATGAAAAGCTCCAAGACACACTGAAGTTCATATTGTACAGGTCGCCTAATTTTTAATCTCTCTTTAAACTATCCATGGTGGATAATTAGAAAAAACCACAAAACACGCTACTTCCCCATGTGCCAGTGTTCGTTCACCCCGGAGCAACCGGAGAACAGTCAACACTGACTGGTTCGAAAGTTTGCAGTGTTGACGCAAAACCGGAAAGATGGGTTGGATCAGCTATTCCTCTTGTAAGTAGGGTTTCATGCTTTCAAATTCCTAGTTGGAAGATAAACTGAGTAAATAAGTACACACAGTTAAGTAAAAGGAGTAAGGCAGCCTTCTGCTGTTTCGCCTAGGGTAGTGTGAAGTATATCTACTCTCATTTAGCCATTTAAATGGCTCTCATTAAATGTCTTGAGGAGATTAGGCTGGGAAGAGCTGGTTCCCAATGCCACATGGCGAGTGGGAGGGCTGAAATCGGAATACAGAGCCATCTGCCCCAAAGCCTGCCCTTCCCTCCCTGACTCCTTGCAAGTGAAGATATTTTGAGAACTTCACTGGTAGTAAGGAGATGTCCAGGTTAGAACTGAAACCCTACCTGTCAGTATTCCCAAACTGGCCCCCAGTATTCTTCTGGTGTCGGGACTGCACGTCGCATTTGTTGACCTGGAGGTCGGGGCTGTAGCACTGGACGTTGGTCTGAAGTTCTGGACCTGGGTCTGCAGTACTGGAGGCCGGGGCTGCAGTATTGTGTGTCTGGGCTGCAGTACTAGAGGCTGGGGCTGCAGTACTGTGTTGGGGCTGCAGTACTGGGTGTCGGGGCTGCGGCACTGGAGGCCGGGGCTGCAGTACTGGGTGTCGGAGCTGCAGCACTGAAGGCTGGGCCTGCAGTACTGGGTGTCGGGGCTGCAGTACTAGAGGCCTGGGCGGCAGTCTGGGGCTCAGATCTGGAGGACTGGCCTGGGTCTGCGGCACTGAGCGTGGAGTACACGGGTGAGGACCTGCGTTCACCCTACGGCAATAGCTGTGCGTCCGCTCTGCCTGAACTCCAGGCGATAGGAGACAGCGACTGCAGCTACTGCGGCCCTCCGAGCACGAGCCCGGGGGACCCACAACTGCAGCGCCCGCAGGCACCGACTCCCAGCCCGCCCCGCGGGGCCCCAGCGCGCATGCGCGCGCTGCTGGGAAGCGCCGCAAACTGCGGCCCGGATGTCCGGTCACGTGGGGTTCAGGGTTCCGGGTTCTGGGAGGACGCCGGGGTCCGGCGAGCGGGGCCGCCAGTGCGGCGGGGAGCAGGGCCATGGAGAAGCTGCGGCGGGTCCTGAGCGGCCAGGACGACGAGGAGCAGGGCCTGACCGCGCAGGTAGCGGGCCGCGGCGGGGACGGGCGGGGACTGGCGGGGCGCGGGCCCGTCTGCCCGCCTCCCGGGAAGAATCTAGGGAGCTTTCCGGGTTTTCGTGGGGTCTGCAGAAGCCTTAAGTCCCACCCCACGCCCCGCTTTGGCCTTCCGACCCTCGGGGACCCCTGTGCCGCCCCCGCGCCGCCCTCCCTGGGGCTCCCGCGGGTGTTCTGCGCTGCGCTCTTCAGCCGGGCTGGGCAGCGCGGGCAGGTGGGCAGTGCCGGCGGTGGGCAGCTACTTTGTCCTGCGAGCTGCGGGAAGCCGAGCTCTAAGCTTCGTCGCACGGGTGTCCCTGCAGGTAAATGAGGTGCCGCGAGTGGGTGTGTGTCTTTTGGAAGCAGGGAGACTGGAGAGGGGCGGGGAAGGTCATTGAAAAGTGAAATAAGAGGAATTAAACGCTGTTAGGGCTTAAAGAAGCCCTTGGTAAAAGATTCCGAACCAAACAAAACCATCTTTTGCCTCTGTGCTTTTACCCCAGAGGCTCGATGAGGGGTTGCTTCCTCTGGGGGAAGAATTAAAAATAGCCGTGGCGCAGGAACTGTTCTCTGTCTCTGGCGTGTGCGTGCTGACAGCTTCTCTTCTGCTTGTCCCAGAAGTGGAATACTTAGATCCGAATATGCTGCAGAAGGGTCTTTTGTTTGTCGCTTTCTTTGACTAAGTCCCTCCGTTGTTCTGTTATTCAGCACTTCTTGTGGGCAAGATGCTAGGCTAGTCTGTGAGGGTCCAGAGACTAGGAGACAAGCATCTGCTTTCGGTGGAGACCTAACCGGTTCTGCAGATGATCATGGTCATACAGGAATCCACAAGTGGGAGCGCCAGGGGTGTCAGTGGGGCAGTCATGGCTCTCCCGGCTCTCTTACTGAATCCCTGTGCTGTGCTTCACTTCATGCCCCAGCCCTGTGCTGTACCATGCAGTATCCATAGCCACATGTGGCTACTTATATTTATCCTAATAAAAATTAATAAGATTTTAATTTTTTTTCTTAGCCACACCAACCACTTGTGTTTGGCAGGCACGTGTGTCAGTGGTTGCTGCACAGGACAGTACATGAGTGGGGCATTTCATTGCAGAAAGTTCTCTTGTTCGGAGCTGCTCTAAACCTTGGGGACATGAAGGTGGGGACTTTTCTTGAGCCCACAGTCCCCACAGTCTCCCACAGAGGGGAGAAAGATGTGGTGAGTAGTCCGGAAGACGGGAAGCTGATGGTGCAGGCAAGAGACGGGGTGGTGGAGTGCCATCCAGGGGTGGTTGGGGAGATCCCCGGGGTGGGGTCTGGTGCACCCGAGAAGGGGCTGGCCTTGCTTGGGCGTGTGGCTGGCCAGCATGTCGGGCGATGGAGGAGAGGGGAAGGAGCATATGGCACAGCTCCCGGTGCTGTGTTTGGAGCAGAAGAGTATTGTGTCCTCACTGAAATAGGACGTGAAGTGACCAGTTGGAAGTTGGGTGGGGGGCAGTGAGTGTTGGAGCTCAGGAAGAAGCGCGAAGGTTGTGTACGAGAATAGCCCCATGAATGGGTAGGGAGCGCCAGTGGGACTGTTGGCGGCACCAAGGCCTCACTGTGGGTAACGGTCCTGACTTTGAGGTGGGAGTCCTGTTCAGCAGGAGTGAAGGGCAGGGCTGCAGAGTTGGATTTAACCAGGGCCTGGATGCTACCCAATGAACGCATCAGAGGGCAGAGGGCAAAGAAATTGAGGGTGTACGCAGGATGATTATAGGAGGGCAGCAGGGGTGGGGGGTGTGGAGGGAGAGTGAGTGTGTGGTGACATTGGTGGGGTGGGTAACTAGGGTTGCTGGACGGTAGGAGATGGTGGTCGGAAAGGGAGATACTTGAGATCACGGAGTGTGTTGAGATGATGCGCGTTTTTACGTTAGACAAGGGGCTTGATGTAAGGTGGCTGATGTAAGGTGCAGGATCGTTGGAGGAGAGAGGGTGAGGGGCAAGGAGTTTTGGAAGGCTGGCTTATCCAGTGATGAAATCACCAGCAGTGAAGACAGCAGTGGAAGCATGATAGTGAGCCCCACGCAAAATCCTTAGAAGAGCAAGACGTGCGATGGGGGCAGTGATGGGGGTGACCCAGGGGATGGTAGTAACATCAGGGAGGAGGAGCAGCGGGTGGCCTAGTGTGATGGCAGGATCGTGGCGGCAGCTGGTTCTGGGGCTGAGGAAGGGACGGGAAACAGCAGTGTGGAGGGACGTTCACCTAGCCCACTTCCTGTCCCCAGTGGTCAGGATGTGTGGGCCGGAGAGTGCAGGGGAGACCAGAGAGCAGGAGGCGGGGACCTGCCGGGGCAGAGAGTGAGGACGTGGGGAGCTTGCTGATGGTGTCTAGGGTGATGTCCTGGGAGTGTGGCAGGACGCACACGGGCTGGGGGTTGGAGGACTGGATGGAATTGGCTCAGAGCAGACTGCGGAGGTCGTGAGACGGCGGGGGGGTTGGGGGTGCATCTGAGATCTGGGACTGCTCCATCATCCTGCTGGGGGGGTTCGGCGGCCTGGGAAGAGGCAGAGTAGCCAGAGTTGTAGGGTCCCTCCTTGTGAGATGTCTGGGAAGATGGAAGGAGGGAGAGACGGAGCCAGGTGTGAGAGGATCCAGACCGATCATACGGCTTCCTGCAGCACTTGGTCTAAGTTCCAGACTCTGCTTGAGGCGCCTCGGCGCTCCGCACAGCCTCTCACCTCACCCATGTCCCCCAGGACGACTGTGCCCTGCTCGGCCGCCTCTGTCTCAGCCATTTCTGTTTCCTGGGAAGCCGCAGCCTGGCTCCCAGGGTTTGCCTGCAGGGCTTTAACCTGTGTGGGCCCTTTCTCACCGGGATCGAGCAAGGGCGGCAGGGCGGTTTCTGGAGTGTGAGATGAGGACATGGTTGGGGGGGGGGCGGTAACGGGGAGGAGACGGCGCTTTCCCTCTGATGTTTCTCCTCACTTTGGTCAGGTCTCTGTTCGAGGCACCTGCCCAGAGCCTTTAGCAGACTCCCGAATGAGCTCAAGTAGCACCGCCCTCCACCCTGGACCTGCCTCATTCCTCCCAGCAGCACGTGCGGCGCTGCCGTTCTAGTGTGGGCTTTTGCTGGTTTGAGGACAGCCACCACATCACGTCCACAGCGGGGGCACCAGGGTTGAGCTCAGCTGCTGAGCGGTCGGGGTCAGAGTGGCCGATCAAAGCAATGGCCTGGGGCGCCTGGGTGGCTCAGTCTGTGAAGCGTCTGACTTCGGCTCAGGTCGTGGTCCTGGGATCCTGGGTTCGAGCCCCGTGTTGGGCTCCCTGCTTAGCAGGGCCTCTGCTTGTGTGCTCACTTGCACTTTCTCTCTCTCAAATAAATAAATATATAAAATCTTAAAAAAAAAAAAAGCAGTAGGCCAAAGTGACAGGGCAAATTGTGTCTCGGATCGCTTTCTGTGACAGTAGCAAGAGGCTGGAAGCGAGGAAGGGCTGGCTTCTCTCTCTGCCATTTTCCCCCATGGTCTGGGCACTGGGCGGCAAGGGAGCCCCAAACACAAGGCTTGGGCAGGTTTATGGAGCCTGACGTCAGGGAGGAGGGTGTGCGGAGGACAGACTTCTCAGCACATAGGACAAGCACCTAGGAGCGCTCAGTAGTATTTGCTGCGTGAATGAATGAGCAGAGGCTGGAGAGTGAAATCCAGTGAGCTGCTGCTTTAAGCCGGAAAGGGCTACTCACGCGGACGGGGTGGTGGGAATGGTCTCAGGGAGAGCACATTGGTCACTCTCGAGAGTGGGGAGCAGCCGATCCCGCACGTTCCCTGAGAAGGTCGAGGGGTTGGGCTCTAAAGCAGGGTGAATTGACCACGGGCCCTCTGCGGTCATCCGAGGAAAGGAAGAGAAGGTGTTCTTGAGGGGGGCTTGGTGGTTTGGTGGAAGCACACAGTAGAGGGCAGGCGCAGTGATGGTTGGTGTTTTCCGTGTGACGGAAGGGAAGCTGTCTGCACAGGAGAAGTGTCAGGGCCACACCCGGAGGTTTGAAATGGCTGGTGGGCAGTGAGTGAGAAGGCAGGTTGCCGTCAGGGCGCCCGTCAGTCCACTGTGTCAGGTTGCCAGGCAGACGGCGTCAGGGCCCACGGGAAGGTGTGATGACCTGGTTATGATTCCTTCATCCTGCCACATGACGGGCGGAAGGAAGAGGAAGTGGGCTTGAGTCATGGTGGCATTTTGCCAAATGGATGCAGCAGAAAGGGAGTTGTAAATGTCTTGCTGAGCTGATGTGGCCTGTAGTTTCTGCAGGCAGGAGAGAAGGACCGGCGGGCTGGATGCGGGGCCCAGAGACTGCAGGGCAGTCCGGGCCCGAGCAGTTGGGTCCTCATGCCACCAGGATGACATCGGGCCCGAGAGCCGTGGCTTGAAGTTTGGACATGGAGTGGTTTCGGGTAGTAAGTGTTCTGGGTCACTGAGTGGAGTGGAGGGTAAAGGCCGTGGAGATGAGAGATGAAGAGCAGAAAGGCCGGGCTGCCCATGTGGATGTTGGAATCACCCAAGACCCTGCCAGGATCCAGGGTAGGACCTGTGATCAGGGTCCCGAGTGAGAGAGCATGACAGGGAGAGCAGTAGGTGACAGGAGTGGGGAGGGCCCGCTCATCACGGGAGGAGACTGAGTAAGGAGCAGGGCTCCCGAGAAGGTGGGGCAATGATCCCACTTGAGAGTGTCTGTGGACCGCTGTTCCTTGAGCTCACGGCCAGCTCCTCCTTCCCTCTCTCTGCACCACCGCCGTTTTGAACGAGGGCTTGCAGGGGTGCTGCGCTCGGGGTGTCCATTAGCTGAGAGCCCGCCGTGTTCGCACTGCTCAAGTGCTAGCAGCCCCGGAGCGAGGCTCAGGCCGAAACAGCTGTCCCCTTGCGGTCAGGGTCTCTCTCCTG
The DNA here is from genome assembly GCF_002007445.2 of Ailuropoda melanoleuca. Classification (NCBI taxonomy): domain Eukaryota; kingdom Metazoa; phylum Chordata; class Mammalia; order Carnivora; family Ursidae; genus Ailuropoda; species Ailuropoda melanoleuca. Next base: position 107,521,075 of record NC_048227.1, on the reverse strand, counting down.
GCTTCTCCATCGCTAGGAGAGAAGCAGGTATCTGCTGTGCCGCGGGTTCATTCTCTCATCTGTAATGCTGCTGCTGCTGGGGAGATGTTTCCCAACTATTTTTAAAAAATTAGTCATGTTCTGGTTCCCAGTGGTTCCGTTTACTGCAGCAGGGAGAGGACACCAGAGAAGGGAGAGTCCCTCCTGCTGATAAGAGGCTTTCTCTTTGCTTCCTCTTCCGTGGTTTTGTTTTTCTAATTATTTTTATTTATTTACTTTTTAAGATTTTATTTATTTATTTGAGAGAGAGAATGTGAGAGACAGAGCACAAGCAGGGGGAGCGGCAGAGGGAAGAGCAGATTCCCCGCTGAGCCCGGAGCCCGACGTGGGGCTCGATCCCACGACCCTGAGATCGTGACCTGAGCCGAAATCAAGAGCCTCAAGAGTCGGACGCTTAATCGACCGAGACAGCCAGGTGCCCCACGTCCTCTATCTTTGATAACAAATAAGTAAAGTCATTGGTTCCAGTGTCCGTTCTGAGACTCCCTTTAAGAAGTCAGCCCAGTTGCTGGTTTTGCTGGTAATTCCTGATCGTGTCTGGACCAGAACATCGCACCTTCGTGCTTCTGCTGTGGCGGGGCTGCAGGGTCCCGGCTCCTCGTGGCTCCTTCGTGGAGAGCACAGTGCCGGGTGTTCTTGCGTGTTTTCCCAGTTAGGTGTTAGGGAATCTGGGATTTGTTTCTGTGTCCTGGACAGTTGGCAAAGCTGAAGGCAAGTCATTTGCTTGTGGGTTGAATATTCCCTATTTACAAATGGAAATGACTTGTTTCCTTTTAAAGATCGTCACTCGGAAGATGGTAATAAGGGGGAAGTACCTACAATTATATAAATAACTGGGCTCTTGAAAACCAGCAGCTGAACACAGGAACGGTGGGGTGATGTAAACTTGTAAGCCCATCCCCATGTCACTGCACTCTCGCTGCCTGGTCCCAAGTCCGGCTCCCGTGGGACACTGCTCTGTGCGCGCCGGCCGCTGGCTCCTGTGCAGTGAGCGGTCCTCGGGGTTCGCGCTGCCCTGCGGAGTGGAGACGCACTGCGGCCGCCCTCTCCCTAGTCAGGAAGCGTGGCATTTGGTTGTTTCCATAGGCAAGTCCGTTCTTTAACATGGAGCAGTTTTGCTCTAAACAGGTGACATTGCTGGAAACAAGAATGTGAGTTAAAGCAGATTTTTAAAAACATTTAAAATGTGTGGATTGATGTATGTTGCACTTACAATCTTTATTTAGTTGTTTTTATCTACTTTTCATGCTGCGTGAGGATTCCCAGGTCAATCAGTTGAGGTAAGGAATGTAGCAAAAGGCGTTTTTGAGCTTTTGCATAGACATTTTCTGCGTTTGCTTCATTATTCTTGAAAATACATTTAAGCGTGTGATCTTATTTTTAAGTACCTATGGTAATACAGGTTAGAAATTGATTTTGATACATAACTTCTTAATACCTGCTTCTAGCGTCCTGAAATAGCCATTGTGGACACTCCTTCGGCTTCCCTGGAAAATAAGTTTGAGCGCACTTAGAAATCTAAGTGTGTCTGCGGCTGCGTCTGGGTCGCTGTAGGAGGAATGCCCCGTGATTTCCACGCGGCCCACGTAATTTGGTTCCAGTTTGCATGTAGGAAGCTGTTGCTCTAGCATAAATGATCAACTAAAAAATGTGTTTTTAATGGTTGAGGAGGTACCTCGGGCTTTCCTGAGTTGGTCTTAAATGAACATTTTATAATAGTTGGAAGTTACGTATCCAGTGGCAGACACGACTAGTGGCTGCCCAGGTCCTCATCGTGAGGCAGATGTACGCATCCCCCAAGGGCTCACAGCCGTGCCCTCCACACTCTGGGGGTCCTGCAGGCACCCCCACTTTGCTGACAGCCCGTGGCCAGCTGGGGGGAGGTGGGTTCCAGAAGGCCGGCCCCCTGCGTCAGGGTGGGACCCACACTGAGGTGCAGTTGACAGCCCAGGCCCAAGCTGAGCTCCAGCTGAAACCACATGGTCCCTCCCCTTCCCCGTCAGCTCCTCTCACTTCCCTCGGGGTTTCTGCTGAGAGCAATTCATGTATCAGAACCCCTGTCTCAGGCTCTGCACTAGGGAGCCTCCCCTGTGCAGGCTCAGGCAAGGACACTGAGGGAGGCCTGGTGAGCCCTGTGTGCCTGGGACCCAGCCTCAGTGGTGCTCCACGTTTTGCTGGCCTCATTTCATCTTCCCCCTATTTATTTTAGTCATTGAATATTTTATAATACATATCATACATTCTGTCATTTCATCTGTGTCGGTGTGTGTCTGCTGTCCTGCAGGTAAGGGCTGTTAAAACCGGGAGCACAGTGCCATGGGCACACCTGTCATCCCACCGGGCAGGGGGAACAGTAGTGCCCCAAGACCGTCTGAGCCCCACGTCATGCTCACATTTCCCTTCCCAGCCTGGGGGCTCAGGAGGGTCTTTCCCTTCTCACGTGCCTGCAGCCTGCACGAGCAGATTCCGCAGAGGGGTTCAGGGGAAGCCTTGCCCTCTGGCCTCGGGAAGAGTCAGACTGCCCAAGGCAGCTGGAGCACGCGTTCTCATTCCCCTTCCTTCCAAAGGTCCTGGACGCCTCGTCCCTCAGCTTCAACACCAGGCTGAAGTGGTTCGTCATCTGCTTCGTGTGCGGCATTTTCTTCTCTATCCTTGTGAGTTACAGCCTTCTGTTGCCTCACGATTTGTATTTTAGGCCAGACTAACCCCATCGGGTTCCAGCAAGCGGCCCGCGGTCTGCACTGCCGCGGGGACATAGTCACCTGAAATGAAGGGCTAGAGATCAATGCAAAGATGCAGAAATTAGTATTTGGGGGAAGGGTTTATGGGTTGTGAAAATAATTTTTTTTAAGAAAAATGAATATGTGTGGAAAGCTGCAGTCAGGAATTGAGATGCATTAACTGTTTAACTTGTCATTTATAAAAAATATTAATTAAAGTAGAGTGAGATTTACCCACGTGTGTAGGGAAGGTGTATTATGGCTAAGTTACGTATACTTACATGCAAAATAGGCGGAAGAGTCCAATTAGCAAATAACAATGAAAATTAACTGTTTTTTTATTTTTATTTTTTTTTTTAAGATTTTTATTTATTTATTTGACAGAGATAGAGACAGCCAGCGAGAGAGGGAACACAAGCAGGTGGAGTGGGAGAGGAAGAAGCAGGCTCATAGCAGAGGAGCCTGACGTGGGGCTCGATCATAACGCCGGGATCACACCCTGAGCCGAAGGCAGACGCTTAACCGCTGTGCCACCCAGGCGCCCCTTAACTGTTTTTTTAAAATGATATAATTAGAGACTATATACTAGCACATTTATACTTAAACTATACGTTATTATATAATCATATTATTCCTTTTGTAGCTATTACAATGGTAAAATTATTTCAAAATTTATCTGAACTCAGGGGACCGGATTGCTGTGGCTTCCTGGCGGCATAAAGCTTTTTGCCGTGTTTTATACCTTTGGAAATCTTGCTGCGCTGGCCAGGTGCGTATGGAAGTCGGGCTGCTGTGGATTTGGTTTGCTGGCAGCATCACCAGCCTTCCTTTCTGGGAGACGCTTCCCAAATAGCATGGCTCCTGGAGCCTCAGGACGTGTGTTTGTTCGATCGGTGCTTATTCACTCCTGTTGCGTGCCGGGGGCGCCGTGGTGTGGGGACGGCAGGAATAGCCAGCCTTCAGGGCACTTGCTAAGTGCTTCTGTCTGTCACCCCAGTGTCTGAGGTGGGCACTGTTGTGACCCCCACCTGCACCCCAGGGGGAGTAGCACAGAGAGGGTGGGTCACTACCCCGCGATGTGCCCGGAAGGTGACCGGCAGGCCTTCTACCAGACCGTCCTCCAGAGCCCCGGTTCATGGTCCTGTGCTCTGCTCCCTGCTTGGGAAGCTCTGTCTCAGCGAGGGCAAGGACCGGACTGCCCCCCAGCCAGCCCAGAGACCCTCCGGTAGTGGTGCTGAGCAAGGACGTCCGAGGGTGAGGAGTGCCCGCGAGCCTGCGAGCACTTTGGGTCGGGGCGCAGGAATCCCTCTCTGAGGATCTCGGTGCCCATTTGGGTGTGTGGCTGTCTGTTGGAGTAGTTGTCGGGCGTGTGCGGTTTGCATTTGTGTACATTGAGCTCTCAGAGGTGACCTTTGTCTCCTCAGGGGTTTTCTGGATCAGAGGTAGTCAGCTGAAGCTTGCGTGAGCCGGGGCCAAGCTCGGTGGGCTTTCCCGGGCTGTCCCTGCAGAGCTGCTCCTTGAGGCTACAGTCGGAACAAAGCCCAGCTCAGCACTTATAGGTCGTGTTGCAGTTTGGGGCTTTCCACTGACTGTTGTTTGGGGGTTGTGTAGCATGGTTCTGGTCTGTAGCGTGTAGGGGTGAGGAGTGGCAGTGCCGGAATTGGCTCAGACTGGGAATAAATGACCTGTGAGTTCAGGACTGCGTCAGCTGTCACATTCCCCTGGAGCTGTGAGGTAACACGGATTAGTAAACCAACATAAGATATCTGTTCCTTAAAGCATTTATGTTTTTGTTTTTGAAAAGATTTTATTTATTTATTTGAGAGAGAGGGAGAGAGTGAGTGTGAGCGGGGTGAGAGGCAGGCTCCCCGCTGAGCAGAGAGCCCGACACGGGGCTCGATCCCTGGACTCTGGGCTCATGATCTGAGGCTGGAGGCAGAGGCCTCACCGGCTTAGCTCCCCAGGCGGCTGAAGCATTGATGTGTATATAGCCGGACGAAGTCGGTGCACCTCTTTGTTCTCCCATTTGTTTCAAATAGTATGTACTTTTTTTTTTTTAAGCACGTGCTTTCTAATGGGACCCGTGAAGCAACTGAAGAAAATGTTTGAAACAACAAGATTGCTTGCAACAATTATTATGCTTGTAAGTAAATAATGAAATTAAAACTTAGGGAGGTGTTTTTTGTATTCTTATCTTACAGATAATTGCCCGCTCTGGTGTATATACGTTTCTGTTGCTGCGTGTATTAATCCTGTCCTCAAGGCTGTGTGCTTAGAGAACGTAGATGGTAGGGCATTACTCACATTGGCGGGCTTGCCCGATCCTGCTGCCGGTCGCATACACCCGCCACTAGAGGCTGAGTAGCCCCTGCGGAGAGCAGAGGTGGGCGTGTGCCAGTCCCCAGCCTCCGAGGGCGCCTCAGCACCGGTAGCTCTGTGTGCTCGCGGGAGGGTGCGGCTGGAACACGGGTCTCCTCTGAGGTCCTCCACCTCTTTGCGCAGGGACACTTGGCTTCATGTAAGTAGCCTGTCGTCTGGCTGTCTCCCCGGTGCGACTGTCTGTACTACCAGCAGCATGGCTCCCGAGCTGTGCCTTTCAGTTCGCCGTTCACCACTTGGGTTTTGTCGTGGCTGTCAGCTCATCACTCTTAAATTTAGTACCCTTGCTCACTTTAAAGAGCAGAGGACTGATTGAATACTCAAGGCGTCAGAGCTGGGATGTCGCCTGCTCCTCACGTTCACTCCCCTGCCTCCTCGGGGGACACAGGGACGTGGAGTGGTGATGTCCTCTTGGGTGTGAAAATCATTACGGTAGATTCCTTAGGTTTTCTGGGTGTTCCCAGTTGTGCTGAGCGTGTCGCAGTGTTGTTACTGAACATAAACATAAGCACTCCTCGGAGCAGCGCCGTCGGGTGGAGGCCCGGGTACCAAGATGAGTGCTGAGTCGCGGAGGGAAGTGTTGAACCCCAGACTGCATATCCGGAGTATAACACGGGCCTACTTACACAGGACTTAAAAAAAACCAAAAACAGCCGGTATCCTTCCTCAAACATCCTTTCTGTTGATTTACTCAGCGGAGTAATTTCTAGGTGCTTGTAGCTTACCAAGGAACGCTGCGGTCCTGGACTTTCAGGTAGAGTCCACTTGGCACAGTAAGTATGGCTAGAGTGGCCGTGTCCTTGGTTCGGTCCTAGAGTTGTGGAACGTGTGCCAGGTTAGCATACGAATCTTATTAAGCTTTTGGAAGGACTTACATTTGCAATTTTTTCTTTCCTTTCCTGTAGCTGTGTTTCGTATTTACCCTGTGCGCTGCTCTTTGGGTAAGTTACGTCGGCCATGCCTGCCTTCTGCTAACTCTGGCCCCTGGCCCGTGTCGTCACACCTCCATCCCAGCGGAGCTCACACGCTGGCGTCAAACCCCCAAAGGTTGGGTGTCCCTAAGATTGTGTGTAGTAGCATGAGGTCAGTGTCTAGACTTGGGACAGACTCCGCCATCCAGAACAGACTGGTGAGTTCAGACAGCCCCTCTGACAGCTCGCGGGCTCCGAGAGGCTCTGGCTGGGGGTGTGTTTTCAGTCTGCTGTGCTCACTGGCCGGCTGTGCCGTACCCTCAGGCAGGGGGATGCCGCAGATGCCGGAGTACATTTTGAGTCACGAGATGTTGAAACTAATAAGGAGAAAGGGCAAGAAAATAGACCAAAACAAATGAACCAAAAAGAGGCAAAGGGGGCACTTGGCTCGCTCAGTTGGAAGAACGTGCAGCTTGATCTCGGGGTCATGAGTTGGAGCCCCATGTTGGGTGTAGAGATTGCTTAAGAAAATAATTTTTAGAAGGCTGTAAAATCGCTAAGAAAAAAAAAAAAAGGCAAAAAAACGTAATCTTGTACCTCTTAAGTGAAGGTGAGCAGCTCCTTGTTAGCCTCCGGGAAATGACAGTATTCCGGTTCAGCTCCCCTCTCCGTGCTCCTGGTCCTTCATTATATGTATTCATTGCCCTGTGTCTGCTTCCCAAAGGGATTTGAGGTGGTTCCTGAGCTAGCAAGAAAACTGCACATTTTTTTAAAAAGAGAAAGAGTAGTGTACCCTATGTTTTAGGAATATTCTATCAGAAATGTTCTGATTTTCTTTTTAATTTTGATGTAAAGACTGAGCTTTAATTATGTGACAATTCTTACACCTCATTTCTCAATGATAACTTCAAAGAATATTCTTTTTTTTTTTTTTTTAAGATTTTATTTATTTATTTGACAGAGACCACACACAAGCAGGGGGAGTGGCAGGCAGAGCAGGGAGCCCGACACGGGGATCAGTCCCAGGACCTGGGCTGAAGGCAGACGTTAACCGACTGCACCCCTAAAAGAATATTCTTAAGCCATACTGGTGTGCCTGTGTGGGGCATTGATTTCTGGCTCTGGGATGGTCTGACCGCCTATTTATTTGTAGGCAGTAGACTAAAAATGATAAAGAAATGAACAAATATAAATAAAAATGGACAAGGAATCCTAAAAATAGGCCATGTGAATACAGAAACTGTTCATTTTACATTATTCTGGAAGATCACAATAAAATGCAGTTTTCCTTCAAAAACTAACTCCAGGAGCAAGAGAGGAGTGCAGTGTGAGCCCCACAGACGACAGAGACCGACGGCGCAGCGCGGTTTGAGCGTTAAGGTAGTGGACGTGCCGCCAACTTGGACGCGGGGCGTTAGTTACCTCAGGGCCTGAGCCAGTGCCACACGTTTAGCAGTACGGAAGTCGGGGTGCAGAATTTTAGAAAGGAAATGTGAAGGTGTAAACTTCAGATCTACTGAATCTTAAATCTGTTGGACTAGGGGCACCTGGGTGGCTCAGTTGGTTAAGGGTCTGCCTTCGGCTCAGGGCATGATCCCAGGGTCCTAGGATCGAGTCCTGCATCAAGCTCCCTACTCAGCGGTGAGCCCATTTCTCCCTCTGCCTGCAGCTCCCCCTGCTTATGCTCTCTCTCTCTCAAATAGATAAATAAAATCTTTAACAAAACAAAACAAAACAAACACCAAAGTAGGGAGGAATTGAACTTGCTCATGAAAAATATTTTTAAAAATCCTTATCTTGTTCTTTCTCTGTTTGCTGTTACTAGTGGCACAAGAAGGGACTGGCGTTATTATTCTGCATATTGCAGTTCTTGTCCATGACCTGGTAAGTATCACATTGATCAGAAAGTTCACATTCCCTAAGCAGTGGCAAGTGTTTTGTTACCGGCCTTTGAGCCTGGGAACATGGTTAGGCTGTCACGTGACGAGGGCTGTGCCCAGGAGGGGCCAGACCTCCGGAGAGGTCAGGTGAGTGAGATCTGCAGTGTGTCCTGTGAGACACGCAGTGGTGACCGGAGGGCAGGCCGTGGAGAGGTGGGGTCACCGCCGTGGGGCGTGGGTTGCTGGGCCGGCACGCTTACACCATGACGCATTTACTGCTTTCCTCGTATGTGAAAGAGAAATAAGAAATGTAGGTGATACCATGTGAATCCATGGAAGTGAGGCCATGTCGTGGGAGAAGCCCCAGAGAATGTCAGTTTACTGTTCCCTTTGTGCTGCATTGCTGAATAATTACACTCGAATTCGTTCTTCTGAGTGTGGCCCTGTCATATCTGGCGCTGTCCCATCGGAATCGTCAGTGAATGTGGCCGACCGTTCAGTATCTTGGGGATGTGGGGCACCAACCCCGCACCTAGTCGAACACCTGTGTATAACCTTCGAGTGCCCAGAACTCTCCCGCGACGGGCCTGCTATTGACTGGAAGCTGATCAACACGTAGTTTCTATCTATGTCTTACATGCTGAATTCTTACAGTAATACTTGCTTCTTAATTCCTTTTGGTATTCCTACGCTACGTGGTTCATCTGTGAGTTTTTCCAATTGTTGCAAATCTCCAACAAAAAATTTCCCAAAGTATATATTGGGAAAAAAATCCACATTTAAGTGGACCCAAGAAGTCAGCGGCACATAGCTGTAGATGCTGCCGCCCCGCCCCCCCTCCGCCCACGCATCCCTGTCCCTCCTTCCAGATGTCCAGTTATGCCCCTTCTTCCTGATCACACGTTCCCCTCCAGGAAGCCTTGTGCTGTTTTGGACTGCACCCAGTTCAACTGCATAAAAGGCTCAGTGCGTATGTGATTGAATTGGATGAGCTCCGCCCCACATGCTTCCTTGTTTTCCCAACACAAGATTTTCTGGAGTGTTTTTCCCTCCGTTTAGAGCTCATTGGTCTGCTCCCTCCCAGAGTCAGTCCCCCCTAGTGGCCGCTTTCCAACTCTGATGTTGCCCGTCTGAGATCAGTCTCTGCTTTGGCCCCTGTTCTCTCTCCTCTGATGCCTGGAGTGGCCACGGATGCTGTGTGTGCGTCTCTAGCTGTTGTTTCGCTGTTCAGTGAACTGTGGCAAGGTTTGAATCAAATTTGTTGGCCGTTTTCTATAATATGTTGCTTTTTCTATTGCGTCATCTGTACTAATGATGGCCTTACTCCCTAAAGGAGAATGCAGTTTATTCTAAGTTGTTTTGTAGTTTTTATTTAAAAAACAAAGGGTAATTTCTCATATCCCCAGCTTAGACTTCCGCAGGTGTCAGGGTCAGGTGGAGAGTTTGTCAGGAGGTGGGGGACAGGGCACAGTCATTTGCATTTTCAGTCAGTTCCTGGTTGATGCTCTTCGTACTGGTTTGGGGCCATATTTTGGGGATTACCGTACAATATGCAGCCGTATTTTCTGTGGTGTTAGAGTAAGGCCACTTGGCATGAAGAACGGTGTTTAGATGGTCTCAACATCTGTAAACTTTTCTTGCAGGTACAGCCTGTCATACATCCCGTACGCGAGGTGAGGCTGTTGTTTCTGGTCCTTTAGCGATCGTCACACAGATACGTGAAGTTTAGCACATGCACGTTAAAATGTGATATAAAAAGCTGGGTTTTTTTGTGGACGTTGACTTTCTTCCCCCAAAGAAATTATTTTTTACATAAGATGAGTAGAACTCTGCCGTATGAAGTGAAACCATTTTGAGCACGTTAGGTTGGGAATGTGCGGCTTTCCTGGACATTTGCAGGTGGGAAATTCCTGATCCTTCCATGACTGCACATACTCAGGACGTGGGATGTAGAGACACCAGCAAAACAAATCCTACATTAAAGAAAATGCAAGTTAGTGAACAAATGACGTGTGATACGTGTTTGTTTTAACCCGGCAGAGACGTATGTATTTTACGTGTCAGAAGTAACACTGCCGTCGTCTTCTGTTTTTCCGGAGAAGCGTAGTCCTTTAGTTGTGGAGGGAAACAGAACTCGCTGTCATCTCACACCTGACCAGCTCAGAAGGACCCTCTGTCGAGGCATAGCTTTGTTTCTTCGTAAAGTCTGGAAACATAGGTTATGTAGGAAACACAGCGAACTCGTATGCCTGACATGAGCGAGGGAGGAGAGTGTAGAAATCCTATTTCCATCCCGTTTCAAGGGGCTGCTTGTTTTTGATGAGCGCTTACGAGGGGAAGGCAGACCAGGGTTAGCTCCAAGGTGGTTCTCCAGTCCTCAGGACCTCAGCTGGAGATCTGGGGCCATTTCTCAGCTCTGGGAAGGTCGCCTAGAAATGATGCCCGGCCCTGTGAGCCTGTTCGAAGCCACAGCAGCTCCAGGCCGCACCCGACCCGCTCCGACATCTCCAGTTCATCCGCGCAGGCTCCCAGCAACCCACATACAAAGAGTAACTTCAATGAATAAAAATGTTAAGCGATAGTGGAAGCAAACTGTTTTGGGAAGAAAATGTGAAAGGCGAAGGAAGTCACTGTGACCATTTCTTTGGAATTCCGAAGATGTTGTTATAAACATTTTGCTTTTTAAAATCCAGTTTGTTATTTCTCTACTTTTGTTAGGTTATTTTTGGTGTTTACATTTTTTTTTTAATATTTTATTTATTTATTTGACAGAGATAGAGACAGCTAGCGAAAGAGGGAACACAAGCAGGGGGAGTGGGAGAGGAAAGAAGCAGGCTCATAGCGGAGGAGCCCGATGTGGGGCTATCCCATAACGCTGGGATCACGCCCTGAGCCGAAGGCAGACGCTTAACCGCTGTGCCACCCAGGCGCCCCTACATTTTTTTTTTATATGAAGATTAGCATATGTGCTAGAAAAGATTGCCTAAAATATCAGGCATTAAAACATTATTTTCAAGTTTCAGTTCTTGATTTCAGGTGATACTGAGCAAAGTTTTCCTTAGGGAACATGAATTCTGACGTAACGGGGCGATCATGCATCTGTCTCTTGGCAGGAATGTTTTCTCCAACGTCATTAAATATGAGGCAGGTTATTACATTGTTTTTTTCTCTCTTTTTCTTTTTCTCACCAGGGATGCGGTAATTAAATGCTGTTCTTCTCTCTTAAGCTGAAAATCAGAAACTCTTCGAAAGAAGAGCATTGGAAAGTCGATATTCTGTTCAGTCCCCCAAACAGCTGCCGCGACAGGTTAAGACCATTGTGTGTGCTGGCGGAAACCACAGGCTTGATGAAACTGTTAAGTACTTGTCATGTGACATTCACTATGTGTCATTAACGTGTTCTTCCCCAAAGTAAGGCGTTTTTAATCATTGCCAATTGTAAATGATTTTTAGCTCGTTTTTTAACCCTTTCTAAATAGCATTTAAGATGTGAATATTGAAGGATAAACCTAGTTGCAAGCTTTTTTGGCTCTTTAAACATGCCTCATTTTTCTTTTTTTAAGAAAAAATTTTAATGTGAAAGTTTTTACTTTGATCTAAAAATTACTTATTATATGTAATAAAAATAATATATAAATCTTTACAATTTTGAAATAAACCCACACTTGGAAAAATAATATTTTCTGGGTCAAATTTATAATGTGTGTGTGGGGGGCACATTGATTTAGTCCTGGCTCCGTGCAGTTTTTCTGTAGAAACGTGAGTAAGATACAGTCGCTGTCGTCGTTCTCCTGAGCACACATTTGCCGAAGATCGCAGTGTCGTGGTGCAAGCAGTGATAAGGGCATCATTCAGGGTGTGGGGCACAGCATCCTGCAGGCGCGCCTCCGCTCCTGGCCCTGGGCCACCCGTGTCATTTAGGGTCCGGCGGGCCGCGGTGCCTGCCCGGAGAGGCGGGGCGGGGTGGCCGAGGCCCGTGTGAGCAGGCTTGTCCTCATCCAGAGGCCAGGCCCTGACAGCCCCAGCGTCCTGTTCCGTGTTTGTCAGCACGCCTCAGAACCCTCACCCTGAGATCCAGGAGGGTGAAATGTCTCTTCCGTTTCACTGCTCCCAGCAGACCTTGTTTTTGGGACCGGAGTGGTGTCAGTTCCTGATCTCTCACCCCGCATCGCTGGTAGGTGTAGAGTTCAGCCAGACCGAAGGGGAGGGGCCCTCGGAGTCAGAGAGGTGCGTCCGTCCAGGTGGTCTGCTGGGGCAGCGCCATGGTGCGAGTCCTGGACAAGAAGGGCCAGGCTCTATCAAGCAAAATCATTTGAATCCAATTATAGAAATGAAGTATTGCCTGTGGGAAGGAGGTGTAATTTAGAAAAATAGCATTGATCTGTTTTCCTTTCGAAATTTTTCTTTTTTTTTTTCCAAATGTTTTATTTATTTATTTGACAGAGAGAGAGAGACAGCCAGCGAGAGAGGGAACACAAGCAGGGGGAGTGGGGAGGGAGAAGCAGGCTCCCAGCAGAGCAGGGAGCCCGGTGTGGGGCTCTATCTCAGGATCCTGGGATCATGCCCTGAGCCGAAGGCAGATGCTTAAAAGACTGAGCCAGCCAGGCGCCCCTCCTTTTGAAATTTTTCTGAATGTGCATGAAGTATTACATGCCTTAGTAAAACCAAAAAATTGGTTAAAGAAAAAAATGTAACATTTCTTTTTTTTTTTTTTAAGATTTTTTATTTATTTATTTGACACAGAGAGAGACAGCCAGTGGGAGAGCGAACACAGGGGGAGCGGGAGAGGAAGAAGCAGGCTCCCAGCGGAGGAGCCTGATGCGGGGCTCGATCCCAGAACGTCAGGATCACGCCCTGAGCCGAAGGCAGATGCTTAACGACTGAGCCACCCAGGCGCCCTGAAAAAAAGTTAACATTTCTTAACTCTGATAAAAGAGTAGGAGAAAGAAAATTACCATTAATTCCCACAAGGTGACAATTACTGTTTTTTGAAATTTGAAAATAAAATGTTACGGCATCGTATGGTGACAGATGGTAACTATGCTTCGGAGTGCAGCCGAACACAGACTGGTGACTGTTGTACACCTGAAACTAAAACATTGTATCAATGAAGAAAGACAAATGTAGTTGGAAAATTAAATGCCATAGGTAAAAATTACAGATAGTTTTGAATACATAGATTTGATTTTGTGTCACTGACCTTTCAAATCAACCAGCTAACTTGAAAGAGTAACTTTTGTAACCTCAAGGTGAAGTGTCCGTGTGTTTTAGCCATGGCCTCTTGTAGTCTGGTGATCCCAGAAATACGGTTGGGAAACTGATAAGCCGATCCTAGGGTTCTGGTACTCAAGTTCTACTATTCAGGATATAGTTAGAGCCCCATTGTTGGGTTCTGGGCACGTTACACAAAATCCCACGCAAATCACAAGTTAAATTTGACCCTATTTCTTGACTGTGATTGCTTTTCTGTTGCCTCCCCTATTCCGGACTTATATTTGGCTGCCTGTCCTAGTGTGGTTTTCCTTACTGGTGTTATGGGCTCTCAAGTCAACCGGATAGATTGTGTAAGGGATTGTGTGACAGCCAGTGGGCCGTGACAGTGCAGGAGACACGTGCTGCTTTCCCACGTTCCCAGCCAGGCTCTGCCACACTCCGTCTAGCCTCCAGTTCCCAAGGGGCTGAAGGGTTCCGGTACAAGAGGCAGCTGGTAGGGCGCAGCGATGTGGTCATGTGGATGCTTGAGCAGAGTCTGAAGAGCCGAGTCCCCTCAGGAGCCGTCTCCTCCACCGAGAGGTGTGGGAAATTCTCAGTCCAGCGACGGTGCTACTGGGCCTTCGGACCTGGACAGGCAGGTCCTCCTTGGAGGTCAGGCACACTGCCAGCTTTCCCAGTTCCCAAGCTTTTGGGCTGGGACGGGATGTGTGGGGCCCTGGAGAATCCCAGAGACTGTCCGGTCACGTGTGCATCGGTTTGATGAATCTCACACTCTCTGCTGGTACGGTAGTGCGTGTGGCCCGTCCCCCTCCCACGCCCACCCAGGACTGTCCTGTCCCTCAGGGGGGTGGCTCAGGTGTGGGCTGGAATTCTGTCGCTGGGATTGAGTGTCCCCTTCATCCCACTGGAACTGTGTGACGCTGGGGCTGCTTCCCCCATGCAGCCCCCGTTTCCTAGCAGAGCGGAAACAGTGGTAGGAGCCAGGAGAGTGCCTGTCGCACCCCAATCAGTGTATGCTACCCTGATGCTTATGGGATCGCCAACCTAGCCCCGTCTCCGACTGCCCTTACTTCTGCAGCACCCTAGGAGCTGGGAGGGAGAGAGAACCCCGTCACTGACACTACTGCAGCTTTCAAACGGCTGGGGTCCATACTCGTGTGTCTAGGCATCCCCCTGTTGTTGGTTTCCCTCTGTAGTTTACCTCTGGGGCTGTGCCCACAGATGTGGTATTTGCCACCTTCCTCTCCTGGTCCTCCTCCGCCTTCATCTTCTGTCTCCGTCCACTGTCCAGTCCTGTGCTCTCCCTGCGGGGAACTGTCCGCCCACTGCCATCACTAACAGCCAGCCCCACACCCACCTAGAAACACAAGAACTTGGAATAAAATACACAAGTGCTTTCAGTACCCATGGCAGAGCTTTATGACCTAAACCGTCTCAAACACACGTGCACCTGAGCTGTGGGCAGTGACAGGCTGCCCTTGAGGCCCTGGCAGGAAGGGGAGGATGTCTGTGCGAGAGAATGACCGCTGGGCCACTTGTCCTGAAGCTGTGTTTGCACATCAGAAGAAGATGTATGTAGGTTTCAGGTGGGTTTAGGGTGCCGGTGGAGATTATGGGACCTAAACCTCCCTCACCAACCCCGGCTGTGGTGAGAAGTGCTCCTGGCCACCTCTGGGGTTCCGTTCTTGCCTGGTGCCCAACCCGGCAGCCGCCTCCACTGAAAACATGGGAGCAGGAGGGGAACGGGGCCTGGGCCCTCACACCCAGCAGGTGCCGCCGCTGGGACAGGGGTCTGTTGGCACAGGGCGCTTTGGAGTTTGCCCACACTTGGTCATGTTCCTGGGTTAGGCCTGGAAAGCCTGTCCTGAGGAAAAAAATTTATTGGGGATCTAAACAATTAATAACCCTCCTTAATGCAGGGGCTGCTCTCGTGAAGCTGACTTCTGACGCATTGCTGTGTACTGTCCAGTTGTTCATCTGGATGCTGTAGGAATGTTCTCGTGTCTCTGCAGCTGGAATAGAAGCTGACAGTGAGGATGTCTCATTCATTTCGAACCCCTGTCATAGCAATAAATACACTGCTCACAATGATCATTCAAAGAACTGAATGTGTAACATTTCCTGTCATTATCATGATGTAATTGAAACCAGACTATTTTGTCTACGCATAAAACTAGGTCTTTAATTTCACACGACTGTCTTTCAGCAGTGGCATTAACACGACCAAAAGTGAACTACAGTGATCCCCTGAAATGCCCTCTCCCCAGCGCGCTGCCCTCCGGCACCAGAGCCTGGGGCCAGCCTAGCCAGTCTCCCTGCGGCCGGTCTTCCCACCATCTTAAAGGCACTGGGCGGTGGTCAAGGACTTTCCCTCCAACCGGCGAGGACTCCGCCTAGGCCTGAGGACACACCCGGCCCTCCCAGGGCCTCTCCCCGCCTCCCGGAGATGAAAACCGGTCCTGGAGGCAGGCGGCGGGCAGAGTCCCCGGCCGCTCCCGCCCTGCGCTGTCCCGGCCCCGTGTCCGGTCGCACGCAACAGTCTGTCGTGACACCCGCCGGGCGCTCGGCTCCTCCTCCTGCGGGCGCGTCCCGTTCGGCCTGAGCCAGGCTGTGCCCGCGCTCGCCGGGTCGGGCGGCTGACGGCTGTCCCCGCCTGCCGATCGGGCCGAGGAGTCCCGAGCTCGCGGGGAGCCCCAGCCCGGAAGCAAGGAAGGAAGGGTGCTTCGGCTTACGGACCCTGGGTGGGGGCGCCGAGACGTGAGCGAGCCGGGGATGCCGCGGCTGGACGCAGGTGGGTGCGGCGGGAGCACGGGGCGCCGAGCCCGGCCACCCGTGGGGGGCCCCGGGCCCCCGCGCACCGCTGAGAGCCGCCCGTCTCTTTCCAGGGCGCCGATGACCCGCCGGG
>NC_048227.1:107427251-107504572 GCF_002007445.2 Ailuropoda melanoleuca | reverse complement strand
CCCCCCGCGCCCTCGCCCGCGGCCGCAGCCGGCGCCGCCGCCACCTTCCGGGCACCCGCGAGCAGGCCCAGCGCCCCCGCTGCCCACCGCCGGCTTCGTGGACACGCCGCTCCCTCTGGCGCCCTCGCCGCACACACGGCCTCGTCTGCCTTGCACGGCACCCATCCTGGGCTCCTGGGAGCCTGAAGGGCCGGCGTGAGGCGAAGGCTCGCCGGACCCGAACCGCCTCCAGTCCAGGCTCTCCCCACCCTCATCCGGGGCAGCCCCCCTTTCCCTCTCCCGCACCCGTGGCCTGTACCCCACGAGCTTGCCTTCCGCAGCATTCTGCCCTCCTCTTCGCTCCCCCGGATGCTCTGGGGGCTCAGCTGGTCGGGGAGTAAGCCACGGTGAAAATGTCTCTGGTCCCCCACCCCTACGTTCTGGTAGGTCCCAGAGACCCTCTGGCTGGGCCAGTGGCCTGTCACTTTGTGCTGACAACGAGCCCTGGGTGCCCGGGTCCGAGGAGCGGGTGTGGCCAGCAGGAGCACGTCTACAAGGGTGGCTGGTCTGGCGCAGAACCGGGTGTGGTGCTGCGTTTATGATTTTGTTTCTCCGAAATCGAAAACATGTCCGGGGATGGGAAAGCTTGGAAACGCAAGTTAACCTAACTTTCCAACTTGGAAAGGGAAGGGTAGGAACCCCAGCAGTGACTCCACAGGGTGGGTGAGGCCAGAATGGGAAGGGCTCAGTTCACACGGAGGACGCATCTGGGCCCCGGGGTCCTGCCCTTGGTGCAAGCCTGTGCACACCTGCCCACACGTTTACATGCACACTCACACACCCACACCCATGACGCTCACACACTCTGCTCCCACACACTTACATACACACACCATCACCCTCATGGCCTCACACTCAGGGCTCTCACAGTGCTCACACACACACATACACACACACACACACACGTGTCGCGTGAAGCACAGCTGCGGGGCTGGGCGGAGATGTGAGCAGGAGTGAGGGTCAGCTGCTGCTGAAGCTCGTTGCTTCTACCGGAAGTGCTGCTCACAGAGCCACTGTGCTGCAGGGAGAAAGGCTGACCACAGGGGCAGGGAAACACAAAGCTGTGTGCGATGCGGAACAGAACGTTCCGGGCCAGAGGAGCAATTTTTTGAAGGGAAGAAGTGGGAGTCGCTGGCTGGGGTGTATGTTCCCAGGACTTGTAATCACTGTGTAAAAATCAGTAACGCGGATGTACAGTTGTGTATAGTGATTTAAAACAATTTCTACTTATCATTTGAATAAAGGGTAACACTCCTCAGCCTTTTAGGAGCCAGCCATACCCTTCGCCTCTAACTCCAGGCTGATTTCTCGATATTTCCTCCATGCATCCGATTATATTTAACTCTAAGGTTGAAAAGGAAAAAACATGTCATCCTCAGCTACGGCTGGTTATAGAAGAGTGATCTCTTACCTCGACTCTGACTTCGTAAACGTCAGTAAGTAGCTGAATGTTTCTCTTATTGACTTTAATGCGGTAAGTCTTAATTACATGTTACATGGAAGCCTTACATTCTTAAAAACCAATTTTATATTTTTCTTGTGATCTTTGCTCTAGTCTCTCTCTCTCTCTGCACAAATGTAGTCAAACGTGAAGCCCTGAATTCAGCGGGACTAGGTCTGAGTTGCAACAACAAAACCCCTACCCACTGAATAGCTTGTGTTGTCTGACTCCCATTTGAATGCAAAGAGCTCTGTTGTCCTTTATTTAAAATGAATGTATTAATACCAGGGGGGTGCAGGTGGCAATCCGGCCGGGGTGACGTGGAGACATGTCCCATGGATACTGGGTCGGGGGCCGAGTGCTGGCTCCGGACGGTGACCGGCAGGCTCGGAGCCAGCTCTGGGTGCACAGGGCGCTGACTTGCTCCGTGTGCGCTTGGGGCAGAGACCAGTCACTGGGAGACCGAGCTTTCTGCTTCTTACCGTAACGCGTTGAAGACTGTCCTAAAGTACTCGACTTCTGCCAGCATATTTCCGTGTCTGCCGTGTGTGTGTGTGTGTGTGTGTGTGTGTGTGTGTCTCCTGGGTTCCGTTGGCTGTCACAGCGCGAGGCTCTGTGTGTCTCTGTCACTTCTTTGTCCCCCTCTCCTCTCCCCCTCCTTCTCTGGATCCCCATCTCTCTCAACTGGCTGCAATAGGACACTGAGCTCTTTTTTCCCCATGGCATTTGTCAGAGTTTTTTGTGCCTTGTTCTTCAGTGTAAATGCAGATGAGTGGAATGTTTATGGTTCTCTGTCTGAGGACCCTCAATAAAAACAAAAGTCTACACACGATGCAGGATGTCTTTTCACGTCGTTACTGACATTTGAGAAAGTTTTCGGAGTCCCTGTGCTGCGCTTTCTTAATGTTCAACTAAACGAGAAATTCAAAGCCTTGTGTTTTCTTTTTGAGGAAGATTTTAAAAACTGGTCGGGAAGAGATTCCTGAGGTATTTGGAGTTGGGGTGAGGTGGTCCCCCCGTGTTGCTGCCGCACCGAGGGCCTGGGACCCGGGGATCGGCGGGGGTTCATTGGCTCTAATGACTACCAGCAATGACCAGGATTTTGAGAATTCTAATGATGGCCAAATATTATTGTAATAAAGCTGTTTGGGGCACCTGGATGGCTCGTCGGTGAAGCGTCTGCCTCTGGCTCAGGTCATGATCTCGGGGTCCTGGGATTGACTCCCTGCTCAGCGGGGAGTCTGCTTCTCCCTCTGCCTCTGCCCTTCCCTCGTGCTCTCTCTCTCAAATAAATAAATAAAAAATCTAAAAAAGAAAAAAAGAAAGAAAGAAAAAAGCTGTTTGGCAGGATACTTACCCTTGTGTTGGGTACAAACCCCATGCAAACTCTTTTCCAAATCCATCCCCAGAACACAACAGAACCCTGTCCGGCCCAGGTCACAGCGGCATCGCCTTGTCCGCGGCCTGGGATGGGAGCCTCCGGCCGAGCTTAGAGCTGAGCGTCTCTCCCACGTGGTCCAGGAGAACGGCCTCCCTGTGGCGGAAGGCCAAAGACAGAATTTCCACACAGATGCTGTCCTGTGTCTTCCCTAAAATGGGGCTAAGGTGACACAGCAGACCCTGGTTAAGGTTATGACGAGATGGTGTGTGAAGCGTTGGGGACAACCTCTGCATGTCACCAGCTCAAGGTCAGCTGTAGTGATTGCGACCTCAAGGAAACCTCCCTGCTCGTTATGAAACACTGTTCTCTGGCACTTACATGTGCAAAATCAAAACCCACCTTGGCTACCATATTTGCAGGTTTTTCTCCCTAACATTCAATGCACACCTGTGGTGGGGTCTATGCTTTTATTTCCATGAGAAGTTTAAAAATAAAAGTGTCTATTGTGTGTTACCTTCTTATGTCAAAATTGCTTATTATTTATGTCCTGAATACAAAAATTACCTCTGATCCGGTAGCAGAGACAAAATTAAAAATAGTAAGTTATATAATTTTAATATGCAATAATGAGAACACTGACACATTAGAACACTGACACATAACAATGGACAGTATCCTTGAATGCAGTTTCTGGAAGATGCATAGATGTTCTTTGTATCTATACTTGTTCCTGATAAAGGCCAGTGGGAGACTATCCCCCTGCGTCCTCTCCCACGCTGGCCCAGCCCATCTTGGGGGCATGGGTTATATGAGAACCTGCAAAAAATGGTAGAGAATCTTTAGGAAGCAGTTTTATTTTTTTTTTAAGATTTTATTTAATTATTTGACAGAGAGAGAGGGAGAACAGCAAAGGGAGAAGGAGAAACAGAGTCCCGCTGAGCAGGGAGCCGATGCAGGACTCGATCCCAGGACCCTGGGATCATGACCTGAGCCAAAGGCAGACGCTTCACCAACTGAGCCACCCAGGTGTCCCAGGAAGTAGCTTTAGATCATCAAGTACTGGCTGAAAACTCTAGAAAATTATATGTCAGTTCCTGAACTTTGGTGTCAAGACTCATTTACACTCTTAAAAGTTCTTGAGGGAGGCCAAATAGCTTTTGTTTATGTGGATTCTATCCTCCAACACTCCCTGCATTAGAAATAAAAACCAGGACCCTAAAGGGCCTGGGGACCCTCAAAATCTTAGGGCCACGTTGTGAGAACCACTACATCTGACATACTGGGGAAACATTTCAAGATACAGATGATCCGGACCCCAAACTCAGAGACCCTAATTCAGGCGATCTGAGCGGGGGCCCGAAGGAGCTGGTGCGCACCTGGCTTTGGGAAACACGGCTCTGAAGGAGAAGTGCTGGCAAGTCCTTAGGGGTCTTACCACTTGTGTTTTGTCATAAAAGACCCCAAATGTCAGTATCAGAATCTCCTTTTCTAGGGGCCCGACCCTTTTCCCAGCTGCATGTTAGTGATGGCATGGAGAGCGTGACGTGGTGACCAGAATCGGGAAAGTTATCCCAGGTCGGTGTTGTCACTTGAGTGCCCGTGGGAGCCATGGCGCTGGCAACACTGGGCATCCCACTTCTGGAAGCCTTGCCTCTGACCCTCTGATCCCAGAGTCCCTGCCGTCCCCCGTATGGCATTCCACAGCTCTACCCACAATCTTACCAGAGGGGGAGGGGTGTCCTGGGAGGACTGCGGACATCCCGACTGGAGTATGGAAAACCATCTCCAAATGGGGCACTTCGCTCACGATTTCCTGATTTTACATATCAACTCTCCTAGGTATTTATAGAATATTTTACTTTGAGCAGAGTAATATTCCAGTAGGCCCAGAATAATTCATTCACCTATTCAGCAAATCTCTGTCCTGTTTCTACTGGATGAGGGGTAACTGAGATGCAAAGCTAGTTAGACGCTGTTCCCTGTCTAACTGAATGAATCCACCTGTTAAACGGCATAATTTAGGAGAGCGTCTGCCAGGAGTAATGACTGTGCTTGGACCATAACAGTGGGTCTGTGGCCCTACCTCAGGCTGCCCCAGACAAACTAGGGACTTAGACAGCAGACATGTATGTTCTCACAGTTCTGGAGGCTCGAAGTCCAAAATCAAGGTACTAGCAAATTCCGTGGCTGGTGAGATCTCCCTTCCGGCTTGCAGACAGCTGCCTCCTCACTGTGTGCTCACGTGGCCTGTCCTCCGCGCACAGCAGAGAGAGAGCCCCAGGGTCTCCTCCCCTTGGTGACCTACTGGATCAGGGCCCACCCCGATCACCTCTCCAAAGGCTTCAGCTCCAAATACAGTCATGCTGAGGATTAGGGCTTCAACATGTGAATTTGGGGTGACATCATTCAGTCCATAACACGGTCTGTCATTTATATATGACAGCAAGATAGCACCATCAATTCCCCCCTACCACTAAGGTGCACGCACACACACACACACACAGAGAGAGAGAGAGAGAGAGAGAGAGAGAGCTTTGGGAAGCATGGAGAGGTGAGAAAAGAAGTTTTTACTGAATTCTGAAAAGAGAAAATAGTCCCTCCTTTTGTATTTCTCTACACAAGGACATGGAGGTAAAGACATTTGCCCCGCTGGTCAGAAGGGCTCCAGCTGGACTGTAACCTAACATTTTAAAGATTTATTTTGCTCTCCATCTCTCTTTTTTCCCTTTTTGTGTTTGTTTCCGTGTTAACTCTTGTCCTGGAGTTCCTGATGAGGTCTTCGGTGGGGGGTGCCTGGTGGTGGGGGACGTGCAGGGGGAGGCTCGGGTGTGGCTGGGGTTTGGCCCCGCGGCTTCGCTGGCTGGCCCTCCTGTGCTCTCCCGCGATGGGCGCTTACAAACGTGCTCTTTTCTGCCTTCTTCATCCCCTTTCTCTTCTTTTCCCACCTCCCTCTCTGCCCTTCTACTGAGCACCTCCTGGCTGCTTTTCTTGGTCCTAAAAGTCGTCTTCCAGTGCTGCTGCTGCCTCTGGGACACTGTGACTGCCCGTCGATTCTGGCTGATGCCCGCTTATTTTCCTGTCTCTGTCTGGTGGAGACCATCAAATGAAGAGGTGATGAGAGAGCGCTGTGGGCCCCTCGCAGCGCCTGTGGGGAGCCCTAGCGCCCTTCCCTTTCCTTTCTGTGTCTGCATCTTTGCACACACAGGCATACTTGCATAGACACACACGCGTGGCTTCACATGCACCCGGACGTGCGCCCAGACACATGAGCACATGCACGTGCACGCACATGCTGCCACAGAAGCAATTACGTGAGCCGTTGCACTTGAAGTGACAGGACTTGATTCTAAGATACACTTCAAGTCACATCCAACAGGGCCTCTAAAAATGCTGAACACGTACGAGTGGTCACCTTGAGAAATTCTGTGTGGTCTCTTCGATGGTACTGAACACTGGATGTTGAAAAGGAAACCTTGTCCATTCCCCACACGCTCATCCCAGTTCTGTTGGTGAAGCACTATGTTTCATTTCTTAGTGTTTACATCATAGATGACAAGTGTCAAGATTCAAAACACTGGAGCCACAAAAGAATTATAATTCATATGTGATGAGGAATGTGTGGGGTAAGAGTTTGTGGAATGAATGAGTGAAGACTGGTAGTCATGAATTCATTTGTCCGTGACATAGTATGAACTTCAAGAAGGCTCTCGTTACACCTTCAAACATCAGTGAATAGGACAGGAATGAGGACACATCAACAGCTCAACTCTGTGGGTAGGTGATAGAGACATAGTGCTGAATGTCTGTCTCTCCCAAATTCCTGTGTTGAAACCTCACCCCTGATGCGATGGTATTAGGACCTATAGGGAAGTGATCAGGTCATTGGCTGGAGTCTTCATAAAAGGGGCTTGTGCCCTGTGAAAATTAAGTGTTTGCTGTGTAAACCCCCCAGCCAGCAGTAAATCCTTCAGCCAGAGCAGCTGGAACTAAGAAATGCCAATATGTATACAGGTGGATAGATGAATGATACAGACAGGCAGACAGACAGGGCTGAGCATCTGCCCCATCACCCCCCAAGATGTACAGTTCCTTGTCTCTTGACTCTCAGCTCCAGCCCCACAACCACTGTCAGCATCTCCCAGACGCTCGCCAGCTGCCTTCCGGTTGCAGTCTGCACTGGGAATACCGCAGACCACTGAAGGTTCGAGGGACGGACAACACCGTGGTCCCTTTTGCTCCTCTAGACCTTCCAACACTTTGAAACCAATGTGCTCTGTTAGATTCCCCTGCCTGAATGTCTACAGTGGTTTCTACTTGGTGGTGATGCCCTGGAGAGTCATAGAGCCAGTGCATGTTGCACCTGTCATAACTCCTGGAGGTGGCTTCCTCCACATTTCCCCACCTGGTACCTCCAACATGCAGAAGGGGAGATGCTGTGCACGTTGGTCCTCACAGTAAACTTCCTTCTATTTACAGGTGTAGAAAGAGTTTTAGAGGCTAAAGAGCTCACACCAACACCTTACAAGGATCCAGCTGCTGGGCTGGGCATCATACCCAGGTCTACCCAAGTTCTGGTTCCTGACCTTCATGCAAAGGGGCCAGCATAGTGCTGTGGGGGCCCCGGCGAGCTGGCAGCTGATCACCATGGCAGACATGATTAGCAAACATCAAGAACTGTGCACAATGTGACTTCGAGGAACCTCCCTCGAGGTAGGTTTTAGGAACCTTGATGTTTCTGTGGAACATTGATTTAATACTTGTCATGAATAAAGATCACAATAGAAGTCAACAAACCAGGGTACAAACAACAGAGAAAGTTTACAGAGACTTAAGTTGGTTCTTTTTAAAGATTAAATTGAGCAACCCGTAGCAAGACTCTAGAGAAAAAGGAATTAAAAAAGAAATCACAGATTGTTTAGATGGGGAGCAACCAAAGAGATATAAGTACAGATCCTACAGATTTTGAAATGGTAATTGGACAAGAGCACCGACTGAAAGCAAGGGCCCAGCCTCCAGCCTCCTGCCGACAGCATTGCTCAGAGCAGGCACTGAGCAATGTTTTCTCTGCATCATTTCAGAAAACATCCTTTCTCAGAACCCTGTCTAGTTTGCCAAATGGTGAAGACAGCTGATATTCATGACTGAGGCATGTTTTTGACTTTGCGATGTGCTTCATCAGATTGGATGCAAAGAGGATTTTGCCTCTGTTTCCTTAAGTGGAAGAACAGATACAACTCCTCAACGCACACAGTCACTAACATGTGGGAAAAGATATTTTCCTTTTGCAAGGAAAGGATGAATTGCATGGTCACATCAGTCAGTGAGGTGTCTGTCCTGCATCAGTGGGCATTCTCCACCTCCCCATCCATGGTGTCCCCTCTGTCCCACAGTGTGCACTGTCCCATGGTGTCCAGGGTGTCCTATGATGTCCCACAGTGTTTCATGGTGTCTCAGTGTCCCCTGTGTCCCATGGTGTCCCATAATGTTCCATAGTGCCTGGTAGTTACCACCTGTGGTACTGGGTTTGCAGGGGCGAGACATGGCCTCCCCACTTCCCTGTCCTTTGTGCCGTTCATGCACAGGTCAACATCTCTGCAAATCCACGCACGACGGCCTCGGGACTCCTGCCGGTAGCTTTGCCACTTCATGAGTGGAGGGCCAGCATCCTTCAGGTTGAGAGGATTGTACAGGAATTACAGAAAACCATGTATGTTTTACTAGTTTGTCACACAGTGGACGGGTGAAAATGGGCTCACGTGGTTGCTGTGACAAAAGCACGAAAAACTCATCCCAGGGCGTCGCTGAGAAGATACTGAGACGAAACTGACCGCCTGGCAGATGCCGACAGAGAGGCGGGCACAGGCCAGGCATCTGCTCAAGGTGGCACCTGCTGCTGGCCAGGGCCCGGACCCAGCAGGTCCTCGGGGGCCCTCTCCGGTCAGGGGCAGGGGGCTCTGCCCGGGGCGGCCGGGGGTGGGGGCGCATGGACCCCGGGCTCTGGGCCCCAGAGCTTGAGCCCTGTGACTGCAGGCCTGCGCAGCAGACTTCACAAACAGGCGTCACTCTCCTGGGGACAGCAGTGTTGAACGGGAGTGGGGGGTTGGGGGTGGAGGTGGGTGGGTAGAGGGGTTGTTCCCTCCACGACGAGGACACATGTCTGGTCCCCTCGCCCTTGGGGGAATCACAGCAACTCGTGTGTCTGGCCACCGTCCCAGCCACGACACTGGCATGATCTCACCCACAGGCTCTGTTCTCCATCCCCACCTGAGTGTCTCCAAGCCTCCCGCACCTTTCCTGGGGACACTTGTCTGTACTAAGAGCCTAGCAACTGCTAGGAGAACCCAGTGTCCCACAAACAGTGCAACATTTGCCAGAATTTTAGAAAGACGTGGTCAGAATATTATAAATGCCACCCAGAATGAAGGGACCCCGCACCTAAAGAATGGGAAAGCTGAGCAGATGTCCAGGTGAGGTTGAACCGACCACATCGGTGATGTTTCTCCCTGTGTCGTAGTTTAGTCACACTTCCCTGGTTCTGGAACTGCCCGCACAGCGCGCTGGGGAGGTCAGTGAGGAGCGGGGGCGCAGAGCGGGAGAGCTTGGACTCGGGGCAGGTCTGCTGGCTAAGAGACATCCTGTGCTTTCTGAACAGGAAAGCAGCTGTTTCCAGCTGGCCTGGGGACCAGGGCCGGGGCTGGACGTGACCTGATTCCCCGATTCCTGTAGCCACCCGCCCCCCAATGACGCATGTACTTGTCCGTGGCCTGAAGACTCTACCTTCGCCCTAGAGCACAGATACTGATAAGCTGGGCGTGCAAGGCGACGGGAAGGGCCCGTTTGCTCCAGAGTAAGTTGTTGGGATTCTTTGTTTTCAAGGGGGCAGCGGAAGGCAGGGAGCATTTGGAGAGGCGGAGGGTGGGGGGGATAGCAGATGGGGGAGATGTGAATGGAAGGGACTGGGTTGGCTGAGGCACAGGCTGTCACACTGTCACTCTTCCATCTGTTGCCCTAGGGAAGGGGAGGGAGAAGCCTGGGGAGCAGGGAGGGAGGGGAAGGGCCCCTTGGTGTGGACTTTGTGAAGTGCCTGGGGTTGCCCCCTTGGCCCACCCTCCCAGGCCCCACTCTCCTGGGCAAGGCACAGATCAGCTGCGTCTCCAACCCCCACCCTGTCCTGGAGGTCCTACCAACCTTCCAGAGCTTAAAATACTTCTGACCCTTCTCTGCAGGAAATGCCTTCACAGCCTGTTTGAAGGAATCCAACCCAAATTAATATTATTACATCATTATTCAAACAAATACTGGACGTATTTTGCACCTTGTTCCCAGGAGACGTGTGGACAGAAGCATCGTGTGATCTGTGCTGGCCTTGCCAGCATGGGCTGGCTGTCTGGAAATGTCCAGAGTCACTCTGCTGGGCTGTGTCTCAGAGCCCTGACCGCCGTGAGATACAGCAAGCCCTTTAGCTCTGATAGAACCACATGGAACCTCAGAGAATGACCGTTGTTCCTTCAGTCCCCTCGCGTTTCCAGATTGTGATTAACCCACTCTGGTATGACGTGCTGATACTGTTGGCTTATTCAGCAAATCAAGAGACCATGAATTCCCATGGTTGGTCCTGTGAACACCCTCCCAGGCACGTCCCAAGACCGGTACGCGGGTGCCTGCCACCAGGAGGACACATCCACATGTCTCTCAGGAACCGTAAACGGGCCACATTCCAAAGATCTGCTCTTCGATATCCCTGAATGACGACGAGAGGTTTTTAGTGAGTTGTGTTGACATGGCACAAGCTTGTTTACCAGTCATTCTGGGAGCGCCCAGAAGCTGTCTCACGTGATTCTGCAATCCCAGATACTTGACAGATGGAAACAGAAAATTCTGCCATATGGAACTCATGCCTGATCAGGCATTACATAGTAAAACACTTTGCAGTGAAGGCTTTCTCTTTCTTTTTAAAGATTTTATTTATTTATTTGAGAGAGAGGGAGAGAGAGAACGCGCACAGAGAGAGAAAAAAAACAAGCAGGGGGAGGGGCAGAGGCAGAGGGAGAAGAGGCCCCCCCGATGAGCAGGGAACCCAACTCGGGGCTTGATCCCAGGACCCTGAGATCATGACCTGAGCCGAAGGCAGACGCCCAACTGACTGAGCCACCCAGGTGCCCAGTTAAAATTTTCATTATCAGATTTTTTTTCATTATAGAATTCCACGTGCTCCGTGTGACCAAAGATACCAGATACACAAAGAAAAAGGAGTCCCTGTTCCCGGTGCCCCAAGGCCCTCCTTGCTAAGTAGCAAAGATGAATCTGGAGTGGGTTCCTCCAACCTTCTCCAGTCAGCATTAGGGTTACTATTATCCTTGCTGGTGGTGATGCTGTGCTATGAATTTCGCAATAAAAAAAAAAAGACAAATGAAATTATTTTTTTTAAGTTTATCTAAGAAAATATTCATCTGATGTTAGAAAAAGCCTTGCACCCTTGTCCAGCAAAAAAGGTTGATTTTCTCAGTGTGAATGAAAGGGGCCCCAGGCCGCACCCCTGTGGTCACCAAGGACAAGGCAATCAGGCTGGTGGTTGTCAGGCTCCAAAATAATCAGAGTGTTACTATGGGTGTGTCGCTGCTTTGGGGTCCCGTCTCTCAGCGAGGGAAGACCCCCACATCTGTGCCCATCAGTAGGAGCGAGAGTCACCCGGGCTGTAGGCAACTTCACATCACCTCTCGGTGACTCATCTCATTCCTGGATGGAGGGAAATGCAGAGCGCTCATCACCACCACCGATTCTGGATTTTCCAGGGACATTCTGGTTCGTGAAAATTCATTCCCCAAGTCGGTTATAATGTCACTTCGGGAGAAATGGATGGTCATCAAGCAGATGTGGCCGCGTGCGGCCGGGGTGGGCACCTTCCCTCCACCGGCTGCAAGGGTTTAAAGCCTCTTGATGGGTCCTTCCATGGGATCCTCTTCCAGCTGCCTTAGAATAAATAAGGGCACCTCCATGCACAGTAAACCCAAAGTGAAAAAGTGATCGCCTTTCATCAGAATTCTCTGTTTCTTCGTCAAATAATAATTGCTTGAAATAGCAAAACCACACAAAAAATGAGCCCAGGGCAAGGTATACACCTGTGCTCTCCTGCTTAAGGCCACCATCAAACCAACACACGAGAGACTGGTAAACAGATAAGAAAACCTCTCCCATGGCTTCCACGGCTCCAGCTGGGTTCTCATGATGTCTCTTCTATTTGTGTATCAACTAATGTGACTGCAGATCATTGCTCAGTTATTTTTCATTCTCAAAAAGCTTACGGGGCATCTGGGTGGCTCAGTTGGTTAAGCATCTGCCTTCAGCTCAGGTCATGATCTTGGGATCCTGGGATCAGCCCCACGTTGGGCTCCCTGCTCAGCGGGGAGTCTGCTTATCCCTCTGCCACTCTCCCCCCCGCCCCATGCTCTCTCTCTCTCTCAGATAAATAAATAAAATCTTAAAAAAAACTTAGTATCTTATAGACTCTTACGATCAAGTACAAATTTTATAAATCATAATAAATAGAAGCACTACCTCTCTAGTGACAGTTTAACAACCTCATGGCTATATAAGAGTAAAATTTAAATTATTTAAATTATTTAAAATTTAAATTAAAATTTAAAAAGTAAAAGGAAAGGAAGCAAAGGAAAAGAGAAAGCCCCCCTCAATCACTGTAATCTTGGTCAAAAAGATTAATTTTCTCGTTTCCCCTTTTCTGGGTTTCTTTAAGCTGGCAGAGAAATAAGAATTAAACCGCAGTTCTTCATGCGTTATGCACCTGGAATTAAATGTCAGCTAGGTTTCAACATGGATGTGGTTCATCTTTAAGTTGATACTTAATTGTCAGGATGAAACAGTTTGGGCTTTGGGTCAGTTCCTCCTGACCTTCCATTCACGGAAGGACTGAATGAACTCTTACTTACCCCCCGTAACTGAGATTTGAAGCCCCGGCTTGGGCTTTTTCACTCCTGTAAGCTCATTTATTCATACTGGTGCTCATAGTTGGCGCATAGTTTGGAATGCTGGTGTTCTCTGGAGGTTTTAAAGGAAAGGTAATAATCAAGGAGCTCATGTCGGGGGGTGGGGGGGGACTGTCCTGCACACGTGTCTGATCCCTTCAGGTCATGGTCGTCTGCGGCTGCTTCCTGAACACACTGCGGACTCGCAGACCAGCAGCCCTCCCTGCAGGCGTCTGTGCAGAAGTCACAGTCACACGTGAAAGCTCAGGCCTCGCCTCCTTCCTGGAACCAGCCCTCCGCTCACAGCTCCCTTCCCGCTCTCCCCTGACTTGGGCAATGGTCCCCCTGAGATGGAGCTATTTTTACCCATAAAAGGGGACTTGTATTCTGTTTTCTCAGCATGTGGAAAAGTCTACAGGCAGGTGAGATGACCCAAGCAGCGATTTCAGGTGAATCGGATGAAACTGTGTTCCGGAAATCACGCAGTTTTCTACCCACAGGTTTGGACTGCCCCCTCATCTGTGGGAGATCTAAGTCGGCTGGGATTGTCCATCACTAGGAGACTTCAGCAATCCCGTTCATAATGGAACGTTCACTCTGTTTACACTTCGATTACCTTTTATATTCATCTTTACCTAGAGTGTTAGCCAAATAAGATCGTCATCTGGTGGTTTCCCAACATAGCAGCAAGAAAGCTGGTAACTCAAAAATCCATTTGTGGGGAGTGGCCATAGCAACGGGAAATGGGCAAACAAGTTGATGTCCTTTCACTAACAAGAACGCAAGTGAGGGGCCCCGGACGCTGGGAAGCATGGGGGGATTTTTAACATCGCTTCTTCGGTGTTAGACCCTGCTAGTCGCTGACACGGGAACCCCTACCCACAGCTTCTCGAGGCCTGATCTGCAGCCGTGTGTGTGAGGTGCCAGCTCGTACAGGCTGCAGAAGGTGCCGGAGCTGCACGTGTCTTCAGTTCTCGGAAGGGACGAGCCGACAGGCACCTGGGCGGGAGCCACAGGCCAGCACTCTAGGGCTCGGTCCACTTATGAAGTAAAGACAAATGACTGCCTAACCTTGGTTTTCACCACCCATAAAAGCATTTGAGTAGAGAAACAGAGAAGCAAAATCTGCTGTGAGGGTTCTTTGCTTTCCGGAAATAAAAACCAGCTCTGCTCCCACTTGAGCAGAAAAGGACAGTTTCGAGAAAGCTGTGGGGTCCAAGGAGGAGAGGGGGGAGGCTGAGCAAGCAGGCTGGGGAAGGGCAGGCAGGCTGCAGGCACTGAAAGGGGGGTCTGTCAGGGTTCTGGGGAGAGGGCAGCGGTGGTTTGACCTTACATGTTGGTGGGGGGGGCGGTCAGGGGACTTGGGGATATTTGACCAGAGAAGGGCTGGGTGATGCTGGCCGCCACCGCAACTCAGGGACATGGAGCGCCCTGCCTGTACTGGGCACACGGTAGCCACAGTCATTCACTCACCAAGTGCTGACTGTGGGCTGGCTCTGGCCTGAGAGCTGGGATGCATGTCTGTAGGCCATTCATGCAGGGGGAGAAAGAAAACGCAGGTCCAATGAGACAATCAGGTGCGGTGGGGGCGGCCGACTGCTGCGGTGGGTCAGGTAGCCGGGTAGACACCACTGGGAAGGGGAGTCTGAGCAAAGACTTTAAGAAGGTCAGGGGCTGGCCACAAGGAAGCTCATGCGCATTGAGCCAAGAGCCCAGAGGACAGGTGTGGGCATAGGATGGATCACACAGGGTCTTGCGGGGACCCCCATGAGCACATACGGGACAAGCAGGTTTAAGAAGTTGCCACCCAAGTCTGCATAGCTGTTTGTGGCAGAGCTGGAACTCCAGCCGTCTTTGCTCTGTTTGGAGCTGACCTGCTCTCTCTTGCTCTTCTAACAGTCTCGGCCCCTAATGCACCGTGCTGGATACAGTCCTCCTTACCGTCTTCACAAGTGGCAGAATCGATTTTTCTCTGACACCAGAGACTGTATATATATGAACCCGTTTCCTTATCTTGACATCCTTGTGAGATAGACATTGCTTTGCAGAGAGGAAGACTGAGACCCAGAAAGGCTGGTCAGTCTGCCTGCCGCCACCCGGCGCAAGTGTGGGAGCTGAGAGCCACACCTCCCCAGGCCGGGGCCTGACCACTGCCCCGCGTGCGAGCCGTGGGCTTCAAGGACGGGGCGGGGGAGGAAGCTTGTAGCAGCAGCATCAACGAAGAACCACCCTCCCACGCTGCTTTCGTTTTCTTCCATCAGGTGAGGACCCCGCCCTGGCTGGGCCCTGAGAGCCAGGCAGGCGAGGCTTGAGGCAGAAAAACTCAGGCCCTCCGCCTCCCTGAGCATAACTGCTGAGCCCCTGGGACGGCACGCCAGCTGTCAAGGTAACACACTCCTTGCGTGCTGACCTAAGACCCTTGATCTGTCACAGAACTAATTTCCTTTCTCTGAGATCTGCAGGCCACTGGCCTTGGGGAACGAAGGATCAGAACATCCCCAGGCCACAGAGGTCTGAAGTCTGTTTGAAGCTGCCTGGGCTTTCTGATCAGCCCAACCATCTGTTAGTGAAACGTTTCTTTGTTGTTTGTTTTTTTGTTTGTTTTGTCTTGTTTTTAAGTAGGCTCCACAACCAGTGTGAAGCCCAAGGCTTCACACTGGTTAAGACCTGAGCTGAGATCAAGAGTCGGACGCTTCACCGACTGAGCCACCCAGGTGCCCCTGAAAACGTTGATCTTTTTTAAGGTCACACACATGACTTTACTGACCTCCCTTTGCGCGTCTCTAGACCTTGCCCTCCTTTGAAGAAAGAGCACAACCATCCCTGGGCAGGAAGGAACCAGAACTTCTTGCACAATCTGGGAGCACTGAGGTAACTCTGTAGCTCACCTCATCAGTCTGCACGTAGTCAAGAAATGTCACAGCCCACCGGCCGCACTCCCTTATCCGATTAAACCCCTTTACACAGCCCTGGGCCAGACCGAACACTGGGAGTTGGCCTTTGGACAAGAGTCCGCCTTCTCCCCAGGTGCCCGGCCTCCTGAATAAAGCTCATATTCCTTTCCAATCAAAACTGGGCTCTTGGGTGTTGGCCTTTCGAGAGGCCCGGGCAACAGGACATGGGTTTCTGTAACACACTCTGCAAGCCAGGCAGGAGAGCCAGGCCTCCCGCACTTGGGCCAATGAGCCAGTCGGCCCCACAGTGCCCTCGGGATTTCTCCTCACTTCCAGGCTAGTCATCCTAGGTCAGGGGGACCAGCCGCTCCAGGTTGGTTGGCCTTGGAAGGCAGCCCAGGGGGCCCGACCCTGCAACCACCGAGACTGTTTGTGTCTCAGGGAAGCTCCCGGCTGATTTCCAACCAACACCAACTGCCAGTTTCGCTTTTTGGTTTGAGTGGAAACGAAAGGAGCCTTTGGGGAAGCCGATGAGCCCCTGGACCTGGTCAGTCCGTCGGCGTCCAGGCTGCCACACGTTTCTCACTTGTGAAGCTCTGGGGGCTTGGGCAAAATTTTGCGGAGAAACTAAGGCCTTGGGTCATGGTGTTTGTGTTTGAAATTTGGAGATCTGTCTTGGTGTATGTGTGGGGTGTGTTGTGTTAAGTTCATGTATAATGGGAAGTTCTATTTCTGTCCCCCCAACAGCCCATCGGGACATATCTTCAATAAATGGAAAGACTATAACGAAAAGCCAGGGACTAAGAAAAGGATGATTTTTGTTGTTGTAACACCACCTGGCCTATACACACTGGGAAGCCCCCCAACTTCGGGGGAAGAACTTGCTAACAGCTGCATCTAGTTATTGTTTTGTTTCATCAGTGTTCATTCCGAACTTTTGCCCAGGAATATGGGGAATATTCCTTATGTTCCCAAAGAAGGTCCATTAGGACAGATTTTATTTATTTATTTATTTATTTATTTATTTATTTATTTATTTTAGGGCATATCTTAAATAAATAGTGCAAAGAGCTGAAAAGCAATCAGAGGAAAAGCCTGTTTTGCAGGAAGGGGAGACAGAAACAGAGGTAATGGAATGTTAGTCCAGAATTATTTTTTTAGATTTATTTATTTATTTAAGAGGGGAGGGGCAGAGGGAGAGGGAGAGAAAGAATCCTCAAGCAGTCTCCCCACTGAGTGTGGAGACTGATGCGGGGCTTGATCCCTGGACCCCGAGATCATGACCAGAGCCGAAATCAAGAGTCAGCTGCTTAACCGACTGGGCCACCCAGGCGCCCCTAATCCAGACTTTAAATCCACCTCCAGCCTTTCCAGTGGCACCCCTGCCCCCTCTGCCTCTCCTCCCCCTCCTGTTTCTGCACCACCATGGGCACGGCTGTGTAACGGGCTCCTATGCCATCCTCGGTGCCCTGGCTCCTGGTCCTCTTACATCACTATTGAGGAGCAGAAAGCCCTCAAGCTATTGGGTCACTTCCTTATGGGGTTCAAACCAAGGCAGCTCCCAAATCAGCATGAAGGGTCGCCGGGCTCCCCTGGACTTAAACCACCCAGATTTCTCCAAAGGTACCCCAAATAAAATTGACAGTGGGGAACAAATTGATTGACTTTTTAACGGACACAAGTGCGTCATATTTGGTATGAAAGCTAATTCAAGGTTGTTAGTTTAACTGAAATAGACATGTCTTTAACATCATCAGCATTAAATATAAAACTTTCATTCTACCAAGGTTTACTAAAGGTCAAATAAGCTCATGTTATTTCTGTTGCAATTTGTCAGCAAAAGACAGCTTAAAATGATCGTTAACTTTGTCTCATGAAGTGTTCTTGGGCAATTAAGATAGCTTTCAAAATCTTTGGTAACCTGAAACTTTGAAGTTTTGCTAAATTATAAATTGGGTTGAATTCATTGGATAGCTAAGTCGTTTCCAAATGAGATGAAATGCTGAAACATTGATCACTAAAATTAAGGATTATCTGCCTGTGACATCTTACTGCAGGGCAATTGATGTACTTAGGTCTGTTGGAAAACATGCTTTGTGCCTTCCTGAAAGACTGTACTATGAAAAATGCATGTTCCTAAAAATTATGAAATGTATTTATGAATTTGCAATCTAAAGAATCCTGGCGTAACAGACAGTTCGCAATTGGTTACTACTTAGTTTTCACTAGAGACTGAGGTTTCTAAGAGTTAAAATTCTGCTAAATGTAGTAAAGCCTGATAGAAATGACCAGGAAAGCAACTCTGTATGTAGCAAAGTAGGAGATGTGAAAGAAAGGTATAAGGAATGAGAATTTTTGTTGAGGTGAAAGGAAGTAATTTTGTCCTAAAATGAGACAGGGATACCTGGGTGGCTCAGTTGGTTGGGTGTCCGACTTGATTTGGGCTCAGATTGTGATCTCAGAGTCATGAGATGGAACCCCCCCACCGCACCCCGGATGGGCTCTGTGTTCAGCCCAGAGTCTGCTTGGGACTCTTTCTCTCCCTTCCTCTCTGCTCCTCCCTCCCACTCGCACGCCCTCTGTCTCTCTCTCCCTCTAAAATAAATAAATAAATATTTTTTAAAAATGAGATTGTTTACTTAGAAAGAAGGCTTAGGACAAAATCTGAATGCAAAAGAAAGTTGTAGAAGGCTTGCGAAGGAAAAGCTTTAGAAAAGAATTTTATGTGTGGTCAGGACTGAGATTGAAATGAATGGATTTTTTTTTAAGTTTTATCTATTTTTAGAGAGAGAGAGAGAGCACACACACAAGGTGGGGAGCGGCAAAGGGAGAGGGAGCCCAGTGCAGAGCCTGACATGGGGCTCAATCTCACCATCCTGAGATCTCAACCCAGAGATCAAGACTTGAGCTGAAACCAAGAGTGGGAAGCTTAACTGACTGAGCCCCCCAGGCACCCCTGAAATGAATGGATTTTAAAATTACACTGGTGTAAGATTGAAATTCTGCTTTTCTCTCTGTTAAAAAGACAAAGTTTTCTTGGATTGGACAAAAAATTTCTTGGATTTTTTTAAATTAAAAAACTTTTTTTTTTTTAAAGATTTTATTTTTTTGACAGAGAGAGACACAGCGAGAGAGGGAACACAAGCAGGGGGAGTGGGAGAGGGAGAAGCAGGCTTCCCATTGAGCAGGGAGCCTGATCATGAAGTCAATAGAGCCCCTTGGAAATGTTGGTCTGATTCCTTGCTTACAGAGTCCCAGCAGCCTTACTAGGTGAGTAAAAATGTCACTTCCTGGCAGGAGCAGGAAACCTCAGGATACTTTGGGGGCCCTCAAGAACAGGAATTTGCCCAAATCTATAGGTATTGCAGGTGCGTCTGATGGCAAGCATTTGGGTTGGCTTCTGGCCTTGAAAGCCTATTAAAAGTTCACTGTAGAAATTCCTTACGAAAATTTCCAGCAAAGCAAGTTTGAAAGAATCTGTAAGACCAATCACTGCTCTTGCTGAGCTCATTTAAATAACTAGTCAAACTTTGTGAGAACTGGACTTGTTTTTCAAATGAATTAGTTTTGATTTGGCCCTCTTTGAAAATGAGGGTGATTTTAGAGAAAAAAATAATGTTTCAATAACACAACTTTGTGGATGTTAAATTCTAGCTCTGATTATCTTCGAATGTTTGTTGTTTGCCTAAGCTAGGCAACTTGAGGTAAACTTCAGAGAAACTGTCACAGTAGTGCAATTCTCATGCTGTTGTTCTGTGAGGACCCTGAGACATATGATTATTTGAACAGCTGAACAATAGGATGGACTTCCCAGCAATTGTGTAATTCAGCTATCACCTTGACCAATTCTATGTGGCCGGGATGACAAAACTACTCCTTAAAAGCTGGAGTGAGTGTTCCACACATCATGGTGTTAGTATGGACTTGTGGAAATAGTAGATGGTCCCACTTCCCTTATCATTGGATAGAGGAAGCACTTGGGGGTGCCATATCCCCAGACAGGTCTTCTCCCACTTGCCAGAGATTCCTCAGAATTGGAATATTGTTAAGGTTACACACCAGGCAAAGAGGGATTCTTGGTGGTTTTATCCCTTGGCCGTATTTGTCCTAGGAGCCATCTCTGAATGTAAACCTGCAAGTAGAGGCTTTAAGGCAAGCATACAGAGGCCATCTTTAACCAAATCTGACACTCAGTCAGACCCACAGATTTGGAAGGTGGGTCTCCAAAACTGAATGGCCCTTGGTGTCTTCACTGCAGCTCACAGAGGAACCTGTGCCCTCACTAAAACAGAGTGCTGTGTATGTTCCAAATTACCTGAAAAATGTAGCCGAAGTTGTGAAAAATTTAGGCAAACAAATCACAGCTATAGATGCCCTCACTATAAGTTCTTTTAGCATTTGGGTAAATTCAGTATCTTCCAAATGTAAATATACCCTATTAAGCATTGCTGTATTTCTTGTTCTCCTTCTCTTTGGTCGGTGTTTGACTTTTTACATCTGTCAAGCCAGAGCTCATGCTATCGGCAATGGCTTGGAGTTGCCCTTACTTTTCTCTTCAGTGCAAATGCCGGAAACAAGATTCCCCCACTCTGTAAAAGTCTTCCACTCCAAAATCCCTTTGTCATCCCTGATCAGCAGGAAGTAGCTACAGAAGACAGCCCCTAATCCCATGGTTACGGAAAGAGGAAATTGACCATGGGGATTCATAGCCGCCCAGCTGGTCTTAAGGGTTAACTTGTTCAAGGTAACACACTACTTGCTTGCTGACCTAAGACCCTTGATCTGTCAGAGAACTAATTTTCTTTCTTTGAGATTTGCAGGCCACTGACCTTGGGGAATGAAGGACCAGAACGTCCCCAGGACACAGAGGCCTGAAGTCTGTTTGAAGCTGCCTGGGCTTTCTGACCAGCCCAGCAATCTGTTGGCAAAAAGTTTTCCTTTTTCAAGGTTACACACATGACTCTACTGACCTCCCTTTGCACATCTGTAGACCTTGCCCTCCTTTGCAGGAAGAAGAGCCAAGTTTTGATTGGAAAGGAATATGAGCTTTATTCAGGAGGCTGGTCACCTGGGGAGAAGGAGGACTCTTGTCCAAAGGCCAACTCCTGGTTTTCTGCCTGGCCCAGAGATGTGTAAAGGGGTTTAATTGGTTAAGGGGGTGCAACGGGCCAATGACATTTCTTGATCATGTGCAGACTAAGAGGTCAGCTTCAGTTTTCTCAGTGCTCCCAGGTTGTGCCAGGAGCTCTGGTTTCTTGGTACCCAGGGGTGGTTGTGCAAGAGTTCTCTTGAGTGTTGGCCTTTCAATACATGAGCAGCTGAATTTGGGTTTTGCTAACCCTCCAGGTGGAGTAGACACCTTACAGGTAAAAGGAAGGAACTCCAGATGCATTTCCTTATCACTGGGACATGGCCCCCCACATGGATTGGGCTCACTCACAGCTTCCCCATCCCCAGGATGCCCAGGCCACACCTCCTACCCTCCCATTCCAGGATTTGGACCTGTGAAAGCACCGTAAGTTGGAAATGATGTAACTTGACTGAATGATAAACACAGAGGATGACTGCTGTTTCCATAGTTATTTAGCCTAATGAGGTGTCCTCAGCCTATGTATTTAGGGTAATTCTTTTTTTTTTTTAAGATTTTATTTATTTATTCAACAGAGATAGAGACAGCCAGCGAGAGAGGGAACACAGGCAGGCGGAGTGGGAGAGGAAGAAGCAGGCTCATAGCAGAGGAGCCTGATGTGGGGCTCTATCCCACAACACCGGGATCACGCCCTGAGCCGAAGGCAGATGCTTAACCGCTGTGTCACCCAGGCGCCCGTAGGGTAATTCTATGTATCCCTGCATGCAGCACCCACATAGGGTGCTCCTGAGTGCCTAGTAATTTCCAAGATAGAGTGAGGATCCAAAACCTCAGCGCTTTCTGGGAGGAGGAATCCAACATAAAACAGAGCAAGAAAAAAAAATTTCGTAGCAGGGACCATGAGCAATCAACCCCGACCCCCCCCCCCAGGTGGCCGTTGAATAGAACGACAGCCACCTGGTGAGGGAGACAGTGAACAGTGTCTCAGTGTCTCAGCAACAGTGAAGAATGACTGGAGACGCTGGCCCAGGGCACGGAGTGTGTGTCAGTCACCAGGGGCGGCTGGCTTCTGTTGTGACAACGGCAGGAGATGTGGGGGCCATGGTGAGTCCCGGGCCTGACGTGTCCAGATCAGGGACCCTGCCAGCAGGCAAGGTTGGGTTGGTGGGGCGAGGAGAGACAAAGACCACGGGGCCGCGGAAGCAGCAGTGGGACCAGAGGAGCGGGGAGGACCAGCCTCACTGTGAGGCCACCTGTGCTCCGGGTTTGGCCCAGGCTGGACGCTGGCCTAATTGTTTCTCTAGGGAATTGGCGGAGATTAAAATCGCCTAACTAACATTGCCCGCCAGGCCTGTAAAGCCACTTTATGTAAAATACCACTGGGGAAAAACAAACATTACATTGTTTGCTGGCATTTGGATTTTTTCTTTTTATTTTGCAAGAATAAAGCTAGCAATGAGAGTGGATTGTTATACCCCTCCAATTTTCATGACAAAGCCTCAGGAAGAAAGGAAATTTATTACATTCTTAAATACTCCTGCTGATAATGTAGATTTCTTTGTCATTAAAAGGGCTTTTAAATGGCAGCACCATTAAATGGTTTTTTTTCCTTCTCAGCTGAGTTAAGAGCTCTTCTGTGTTGGACCCTGGCTGCCCCTGGATAGTTCAAAACAAAACAAAGCCAAAACACAGCTCTGAGGTCGGGGTGGGCTCTGACTCAAACCTTACTTCCTGCACCCCAGACGCATGGACCAGTTATTTAAATTTATCACGAGCACAGCAACTTAAAATCCATGCGAATTCTTTTTTTTTTTTTAAAGATTTTATTTATTTATTTGACAGAGATACAGACAGCCAGCGAGAGAGGGAACACAAGCAGGGGGAGTGGGAGAGGAAGAAGCAGGCTCATAGCGGAGGAGCCTGATGTGGCTCAATCCCATAACGCCAGGATCACGCCCTGAGCCGAAGGCAGATGCTTAACCGCTGTGCCACCCAGGCGCCCCAAAATCCATGCGAATTCTGTTTCTTTCCTCCTCATCGTTTATAGAGAAGAAACTTTGCAAACATAGGTCCTAAGAGAGCGTCACAGCTTCCCCGTGATGGAGGCTGCAACGAGTCTGGAGAAATGTTCCTTGCTGGTGTGAATTTCTGAGGGAGCTGCCTCCTGGCTTTCCCAAAAGTGAACTTTCTCCAGGACGAAAGTGAACTTTCTCCAGGACGCTGGGGAACAGCACCGCACAGAGCCAAGTGCCCCTGGCTAGGTCGGTGTATGGACGGGATGAGCCCTTAAGTGTGTGTAGCCAGGGGTCCCAAGGCAATGGCTTCCAGATTGCATGCACGAGTGAGGTCCCTGGAATCTAGAGCCAGACAGGGAGCCGTCCCTGGAGCGTGCCAGGGTGTAGACATATGTCAGAATTGGACACGCGGGGGAGGCAGCTGACTCCTTCTCTTCTCAGCCACCAGCCTGGAGGTACAGGGCCAAAGTGACACCGTGGTGGGGACCGTGTAGACACGGCCATGGGGCCTCCTGCCTTCCCATGCTCCTCTCATCTCGCCAGGAGACCGTGCTGTAGGTGGAGCCCCGGGTCTGGCCAGTTGGACCCATTGGGCTCCAAGGCCACAGGCCCTGCTGTGTGACCACAAGAGACCCACCCCCACTGCCAGAGGAGCACCTGAGAAGACCCTGCAGGGCCCTCCCGCTCTCCAGTGCGTCCCCCGAGGACCACGCCAGCTCCTTCATCATAAAAGGCAGAGGCACTATTCGTGTTTTCTCGGCCGTGGGGAAGAAGACTCAGCAACCAAATAAAATGGCACGTCAGACTTTCTGGCGCCCCTGCCCTCTCTCCCAGGAGACTGCCACGGGCGAACCACATCTGCAGAGTGAAAGGCGCGCATGGGGGGCGCCCTCTGGCCCACATGGCCCAGCGGGATGGCGGCGAGGGAGGCGGGCAGGTGGCTCCACTGGGCGCTGGCCCACGCCTCTGCTCTCTCACGCTGGGCGGAGGCTGTCCCCAGCCGACACCGGTCCTGATTTTGCCCTCTGTGTCCACAACGGGTGACGAGCCTCTTCCAGGCCACGGCAGCTGGCTTCCCCTGCGCAGAGTGAGCATGAGGTCTTCTCCCCGGAGCAGCGAGCGCCAGGCCGCTCTCGCCAGTGGTCAGACTGCCGCTACCCGGCCCCAGAGGAAATGCGTTCCCGCCTTGCCTTCCCTCTTCATTTATGCAGAACTGTCTTCATGACAGGCCTCTCTTTGGGTCCAATTTGCGGGGGGGGACACAGGCGTGTGGAGTCCGGGGCGAATCAGGAGTCAGGGAGAGCGCGGGCCGCAAGGGGTGGCCGTGGCTGGGGACATGGTGCTGGTCTGAGACCTAAGGCTTGATGGTGCCGCTGATGGTTTCTGCTTCCCAAGCTGTTGGGCTGAACGGCAGGAAATGTGCGTGTTTATTTTAATACAATTACAGCTGCTACAACTTGTGTGTTTGTAAAATCCTAAACGTAACCATGCGGATCCTCTGAGCATCCTGCCCAAACTGAGAAACCCAGCACTGCTGTGAAGCTTTGGCGACACCCCTCCCACACTGGTGAGAAGTGTCCGGAGGTTAGCGGGTGTTAGGTGAGAGCGGAAGGTGGGGGTGTAACAGTGGAGGGAGAAGAGAGAAGAGAAAAGAACACCCTAGAGCAGTATCCGCTGTCTTTGGAGTTCTAGAATTGACCCTTGTCGGAAGATGTGCCCCCAGTGACCTGAGTGTCACTGTAAACATCTGTGGGAAGACTAGAGGACCCGGAGCCCCTTCGGTTTCAACCCTCTTACTGCTTCTTCCCCTCCATGACCCTGGGCCCCCAGCCCTCTGGGAGATTGTGGGCGCTCCTGGGGATGGGGGCCTAGAACCACCCATCCCCAAGCCAGATGGCCTCTTCCTCTGACCTGAAGCTTCCAGGAGTAACATGTGCAGACCCTCAGGATCTGTGGGGCTGCCGGTCACAGCACGGAGCTCCCAGGGAGCCTGCAGCTTGGCCTGTGAGCTGGCAGTTAGCAGCCACGGTCTCCAGAAAGACTGCAGGTATCCTATTCTGGAGATGGAACTTTCCAAGAAAATGGCAGAACACCATCTCATGGTGCTTGATCTCCCACCCAAGACGAAGGTCTA
This sequence comes from Ailuropoda melanoleuca, assembly GCF_002007445.2. Taxonomy (NCBI): domain Eukaryota; kingdom Metazoa; phylum Chordata; class Mammalia; order Carnivora; family Ursidae; genus Ailuropoda; species Ailuropoda melanoleuca. The sequence continues at coordinate 107,479,599 of NC_048227.1, read as the reverse complement.
AGGCTCAGTGGGGTGGTGACCAGGAGGTTCGTTTGAGGGTGATTGATGGTGACCTGTTGTTGGAACTCCATGGCAGAGCTGGGTCTGATCATAAGTTCGGGGAGGGGGCCTTCTGAGCTCCTGTGTGAGGGGGCCCTGCCCAGCCAGGTTCCCGCCTGAAAACCCAAGGGGTGAGGCTCCGAGGCTGTTGGGCCCCAGGTGGACTGAAGAGCAGAGCTGGGGTTTCCTGCCCGCTGTGGGCTGTGGACAGGGCCTTCAGGGAGCTTTGAACTCTGCCGGCGGGCCCCTGCCTGAGTGACGGCTCCCCCGGGAGCCGTGTGTATGCGAGGTGGGCAGCCAGAGACCAGGGGTGGACAGGGAGGCGGTGGTCTGAATAGAGCCAGCTACCACGGCCCGGAAGGCACCACAAGATTAGGCCAGGGACGTCATTGAGCCCCCTCAGAGGCCCCAAGCAGGGGTCAGCCCTGTGCAAGGGCAGGAGACCTCAGACTGCAGCTGGGATCAAGAAAGAGCGCGGTTTCTCTGGTGAGCGGAGGATGGCAGGAAAGTGGTCAGCTGGCCCCCCAGCCTGTGTTCTTGCCGCTCTAGACTCAGTCGGGGAGGCTGTGGGGAGAAGGCCCGTTTCTGGATGGAGATGGAGGCAAGACAAAGTGGCGTTCCCAGTCCCAGGGAGCAGAGTGGCACAGTCCCAAGCATACAGGCCCTAGCTGGCCCCGCTGGGCTCCTGTCCTGTCCAGCACTTCGCCGCTGGTGACCACAGGCCGGGTGAGCTGGAGGCCACCGTGCAGGAGAGGGGAAGGAAGCTCCTGGGGACTTGCTTGACAAGCTCCAACAGTGCAGGGGCCCTTTTGTTACCCCAGGTCCTGCCCGAGCTGACCTTCTATCCGTTCCCTGGAGCTCCCAGCCCGTCATGCCTGCCAGTGCCCCTCGGCACTCCCCGTCCCAGCGAGCACTCGGGCTCCTCTCCTTCCATCCTGCCTCTGCTCACAATATTCCCGACCGGAGCAGCTCTTCCCCTTCTGCTCCACCAACTGGGTCCTCCAGGGCCGGCTCAGTCTCCCCTCCTCCGTCCACCTGCCCCCTCTGAGCACCTGCTCCGGGAATGCCAGGAAGCACGTCTATCACTTCCTTTTCTGTGCACTACCACAGGGTTTAAACCTAACTTCAAACCATCCTTGGGCCTTCACCCACTCTGACATTCTAAGATCCTTGAAACAGGAAGCAATTCCCACCGTGTGACAGACACACACAGATGCCCCCGTGCGCCAGATGCTGAGCTGGGACCCGGGAGTCTGGCCCCAGGCAGCCAGCTGGATTCACCGGCCCACTGAGACGCTCCGCCTCTCACTCCCGACCCAGAGCCACAGTCCTCCGTGGCACATCCAGAAATTGACACGTGACACGTGTCGTGGCCTCTGGGATTCCTCTCAGTGAGCCGAAGCTTTGAGTGCATAGTCATAAATCCTTGCCCTCATCCCTCCCTCCTCTCTTCCTCCCTCCTCTCTTCCTCTGTCCCCTCCTTGTCACCCTTGAGGGTGAGTCTGGTCTCTGAGAGCACTGCAGCCAGGTCGAGCTATCTCCACGCCTCTGGGGACATCCCAGCGATGTTCATGGTGGCACTCACTATTTATATGGCTTCTGTGTGTGTGGACGACCCGTGTCTGTACCTCTGACATAGAGCCAGGACATGGTGGGAGCCGTGTCCAGCCACCTGGCCCTCCACCCACACGAGCCGCATCTGCCTACCCTCCTTTCCCTCTGCAGTGGTGGAGGCAGAGCGGCAGCCAGGCGCTCTGTCCCAGGGAGACCCGGCCTATCCCGCTGGTGCCGAGAAGCCCCGAAAACCCCCTCAGGCAACAACCCACATCTCCTGGCAAGCTCATTTCTCCCTGGAAGTTGAAAGCCGAGCGGGAGCTGGGCACTAGCATACGCACTGCTGGCCCGGCGGGTAGGAGCGGGTGCCCCGCGCAGGGCTCCCTCACCTCCTTTGGCTCCCCGGCCCCCCTGGCCCTCCTCCGCTCCACCCACCTTGGCCTACCTGGTGGACTGAAGCCCGCGGCCCACACCCGGCTCAGCCGTCAGGTGCTTCTGCCCTGTTCCACCTTGCTCCTCCTCAGCCCAGGCAGGTCAGGGGTCTTCCTGTCTGGGCTCCTGACCCGTGTGGTCTCCGTCGTGTGGCTTCCCGGGCCGCGTCTTATCAGTGTGCGAACCCATTCCCTTGCCGGCGAGCCCGGCCCGGCGCCGTCCGGCTGGAACACGAGCCCCACCTCTGCGGCCAGGCTGCCTTCGGAAGGCACCAGACGACGGGCTTTCGTTTTCTTCTGGTTCCTATGTCACAACACTAGCCAGAATGGAGCACAAGGTCTGCCTTCCGGTTTTTAGTGGGTTCAGTGTGCATATATCTGCAAACAGCGACAGCAAAGAGAATTAGACATTTCTTCCCGTGGCGGAGGGTGTCAGCTGTGGTGAGGACCCCCATGCAGTGGCTTCCATGTCCTGTCAGCTCCAGGCCAGGCTTCCTGTCAGGGTCCCTCCGCGAGAGGCCTCGGCACTGATGGAGCAGCCCTCACCCAGGACACATTCTTAGGGTTTTCCCTCTGGTTAGAGGGGAAAGCTCCATGGAGACACCACGTGACGGCTCTTACTGTTCTGCCGGGCACCTGCAGGCCCAGCCCGGCCTCATGCCAGAGGTGGGGCAGTGGTCCGCGGGACAGGCGGGAAGGATGGGCAGCGCACACTCGGAATAAGCACTACAGTCTAGGGCAGTGTCCCTCCGGATTGCAGTCTCCTTTCTTCCTTCCACATGCAAGATAGACCCCTCCCTCCCCAACGGACACCCTCCAAAGTCCCACGAGCCTCCAGGTCTCGGAGCCGGTGGGGGGGGATCCCAGAGGGCAGGTCTGCGAGGAGCCGCGGGAATGGCAGTGTTCCCTGACTAGCTCCTGCTCCTTCTCCTCCTGGAAGCAGTCTCTGGGCCCTCGGCTGAGCCTTCAGGAGGGAGGAGGGGAGGGGCAGCAACAGAATACCCTAAAGAAGGGGGTCCCTCCAGCACGGTGAGCTGGGTCCCCTCTTGGCTCCTCTGTCTGAGGCGTGATTCCCTCTGCCCATGGTTGGTGAGAAGTGAGATCTGACCGACCTCCCACAAACTATCGCTTCCATAGATCAGCCCTTCATTTCATATATTTTCTTTGCTTCTCCAGTGATCTGCAGTTAAGCATCATGATTTTTCCTGTTTGCAATCACATTCTCAAGGAAATAAAATAGACATCCAAAATACAAGCCAACTTCTCGGTTACTAGAGCAAACAGATATTAAGTTACTCTGTTCACTTTGTTGTGAAAGTTCTAAACACTTACTGTGAACTTCTGTCCTGGGCTCGTGCTCGCACCGTCATGGTTCTAGAGAAAGGTTTGCCTCTCAGAGGGTGTCTGTGTGTGTTTGCACCTGTGTGCAACGTTTAGAATCTTCCACATAAGCCTTTTCATGAATAGAAGACTCGGCTCATGTCCTGAGAAGTTGGGAGCGAGAACTGACTCGAGCGAGCTGTTGGCAGAACACGTATTTGCACTGAACCTTCTGTTCAGGCTTTGCTTTACTTCTACCATTAAACCTAATTTATGTTTCTTCTTTGCTGTTTCCGATTAAAACAATTTGTTTTACATAGCGTCCGTTTGCTCTCCAGCTTACTAGAAGAGCTGCTCATCTGTGTAACAAGTGTGGGCTTGTGGGGTTTGGTCCCAGAGCCGGGTCAGTCACCACCGACGATGTCATCTCCCTGTTTTCTGACTGCTTTGGAAAATAGCCCGTCAACTCCACGGAGGCCCTGTGGTGGCCAGAGGCAGACTGTATTTTCTGCCCACAAACGTCCTGCCCGTGCGTGACACCACGGTGTCCCCCGGAAAGGTGAACGCCATCTTGCTGTCCGACTGGAACATTCAGGTTTCCCTGGTGTTATGTCACCATATGTCCTCTTTCCTTTCCATCTTACTCACCATATTTGTTCCAACAAATATTTTCTGAGTTCTTTCTTGTGCTAGACACATAGTAAGGACGGAGCCAGTTAGACTCCTGAATAACTTAAGCAAAAAAAAAAAAGAAAGAGAGAAAGAAAGGAAGAAAGGAAGAAAGAAAGAAAGAAAAAGAAAGAAAGAACTGATTGGAAGAATATTAAATAGCCCGCAACACTGTGGGGATTTGAGGGAGCATGGTGTGGGAAGGAGAGGGAGCGAGGGACCAGGTGTGGCCGAAGTCACAATGGGGAGTCACCTAAAGTCACCACGACCACAGCTGCCACCGCTACCACGGTGCTGCTCATTGCCCAACCCCCCAGAAATCGTATCCAGGTAGAAGCTTCCGAGTGGGCAGGCATAGGTCCCGCCCTAGCTGAAAGTGGCCGGGGACCCAGCATTTGGAGGGGAGGCAGCAGGCGGCCCTAGAGCAGGCTTCGAGGGGGGGGAGGGTCACGGGCTGAATTTGAGCTCTTCCCGCAGGGGCGTGGGAGCATCTCACTGGGATTTTGAATTTCTTCCCTCTAATGATGGATACTCTCGAGCACCATCTTATCCCTGTACCGACTCAGGCACTGTCTGTTCCCGTCTTTGCCCATTTTTAAGATTGGTTGTCTCCTAATTATTATTCCCATTCTAGTCTAAAAGGGTCCCTTGAACTCACTGAAAAGGGGTTAAATATTTGATGAAAAAAATAGAACGGATTTAGAGAACTCTAGGTTTTGCTGTAGGGTGTGGCTTTCTTAAACAGTTTCCTTTACCTTCCCCACCTCTGTCCCTAAGCATTTCAGTTGACTTTCCTGGGTGACAGAAAGAGGAGCGGAAGCAGGATCTGAATAGAAATCCCCAGTCTTCTCTGAGCCAGAGCAGGTCACAAGGCCAGGGTCGGCCTCCGTGGCCCTCTGTGTGCGTGGAGCAGGAGGCGGGCGAAGGCCCCTGGGCCAGCCGCGTGCCACCTCGTGGGTCTCGTTGCTCATCAGCGAGGTGCGGGAGCCCTTCCTGAGTCTGCTGCCCGCTCCCCTCCCGGAGCGGGGTTCAGGCCGTCACCAAGGCAACAGGAACGTCTGTCTGCTCGGGCCGCCCCGCCCCCTCCTCTAGACAGGGGCGTCTGGCAGACAGCTAAAAAGAGGAGAGTTCTGCCTGCGGGCGGATCCAATCACTCAGCCCCGGGGAGGGGGTGCTGCCAGCGCGGCTGCAGGCCTGGGGGGCTCCCCAGGGAAGCCCTCTGTCTCCCTGGGCTCGGCGGCGTCAGGGAAGATGCACACGGCCGGGCAGCATGTTCTCGGAGGCACCACCGCGCTGAAGGACAAGATCCTGCTAATGTGCAGAAGGCCGAGGCGCTCCAGGTTGCCATAGCAACGCAGCGTGCGGGGCCGGCTCTGCACAAGCGTTGGTTTCTGCCGTGAAAGCGGCGTCTGCTTCTGGTAGAGCACCTGTCTTCTGGCTAGGTGATCCTTCGGGCCACGTGGTTCCCCCTCAGGAACCGGCTCGGTGCGGCAGCCCCCCACCCCCGTACTTCCNACCGGCTCGGTGCGGCAGCCCCCCACCCCCGTACTTCCTTCCGCGGAGGCCCCGGGGCTGGCGTGCAGGCGGCCGGGTGCAGGGGGGAAGGCTTGCTCGCATCCTGCGCGCCGCGGCTCAGATGGCGCCCAGGCAGGGGAGAACCCAGCCTTCCCTGAACCCCTCCTCCTCCCCCACCTCCATCCCTGGAAGGAATGCCTTTGCTTTCTCCCTCTCCTTCCTCTAGCACGGTGGCTTTCAGACCCCACCGTGGCCTACAGGAAGAAATACATGTAGGTCACCTTGTCTGTGTGTTTGAAACAAAACACCTAACGAAACCACCGCTCTTCCCCCCCCCCCCGGGTGAATGCAGGCTCTTCCGTGACACCGATGTTACAGAGTCGGTCACATTATTTTCTCTTCCATTACAGTAAGAGATGCTGGCCATACCCACTGGATTGACTATGGGATCCACTAATGGTGGCAGGCTTACGGTGGGGAAGACCCCGCCCCAATTACTATGCGCGACCGGAAAGGGTGGCCTCAGACTTTCTGCTTCCTCCGTGGGCCGCCTCCGCCCCTCCTCAGCTTCAAGGCTAAGCGGGAGGAAGGGTTAGCGCGCTCGTGGGGCAGCACAGCGTGAGGCTTCCAAGCGCGGGTCTGTGGGGTCAGTCTGGGTTCAGGGAGTGAGTCTAGTGTGGTCAGAGGCGTGGCTCGTGAGGACACAGAGGTGCACCTCAGGAAGGTCCCTGCATGAAGTCGCTCAGCGGGGGGTGCAGAGCTGGGCGGCCGGTGCACGGTCATTTCTGAGGTCTCGGAGGCGAAGGGGCATCTCCAACCGCAAGCAAGCACTTTGCTTTCTAAGCCGTGCGAGTAGTGTTAACGCTGAAATGCCGCGGCCTTGCCTTGATGGAGCTGATTCGTGAAGGCGCTGGAATATCATTTCTTTCTTTCCTTCTCTGTTTAAACACAATTTCGGAGATAATAGTTAAAATGCTTAGGAGTTCAGAATTGCCCAAAGCAATTCATCTCAAAATTTGGAAGAATTTCTGGGATGATTTCCTCCAGTTTGCACAGTGTACGTACGTCGACAAAGGACTTGTCTCTAGGGATGCCTCTCGCTAGGGTGGCTCAGTTCCATAAATGGTCTACTCCTGATTTCAGCCCAGGTCATGACCTCAGCGTCCTGGGGTCAGGCTCGTTCTGGGGAGAGGAGTCTGCTTGAGAGTCTCCCTCTTCCCTCTGCCCCTCCCCCGCTCACACTGCTCTAAAATAAATAAATAAATCTTAAAAAAATAGTCTCTAGAAATGCCTTTCAATTTCTCTTTATTTTTGTTTTCAAAGTCGAGTTTATATAATTTAAATATTTTCTCTCTGTTTTTATACTTTGGTGCTACAAACTTCTGAGTTGCAGGTAATACACAGCACGGCGAATTAGGAGGGGCCCATAGCCACCGTATAATTTTACTTACTGGGAAAAAAAAGAACTCTACAAAGAAACATAATTACTGTAAAAAAGGGTAAGCTTTATCCCAAATTTCAAAAACCTTGTTCTGTGCTCTCCTCCATTTTTCCTCTGTCCTCCCTTCCCTTCTCCCCTCCTCCTTTCTCTCTCTTTCCTCACTTAATCTGTCTTTCCGTCCATTCATTCCCGAGGCTGAGTGTGTCTACTGTGAACTCTCCGCGATCTTTCTCTTCAGTCCCTGTAAGACTTGCGCTTAAATGCCCAGGCCATCCACACGTCTGTCTTCCTTTCCAGTCTCCTGGCCCTTGCCAGGGACAGGGGGGTCTGTATTCCTGGGCCCGCCTGGCCTCCCCCTGTCCTGAGAGCAGGGGCAGAGGGGGATGGGACTGAGAAATCCTCAGAGATGGACGGCATCATTTAGGAAGATTCCCTCTAGAATAAAAACATAAAAGGTTGGGCAGCTTAGCAAGAGCATGCTGAATTTGGGTGTAACAAACAAAATCGACAACAATGCCATCTTTCTTTGGGAGAACAAGGCTTTCCAATGAGTTCGAGCAGCAGCTGCATGGCACTGACCTCACTTTTCGGGGGGTGGGGTATGAAGGAGAGGTGACTTTTCCAGGTCACCCGCGAGCCGCACTCCCCTGTCGCCTGGCCATGCCGGCCACCCGCAGGAAGTTAACGTGGCGCCTGCTGGAAATGGAGCCAAGGAGCGACCCCAGAATGTGTCATCTGCTTTTCATGTAGAAACTGGAGAATGTCGTGAAAAGCCAGCACATAAGGATCCTTCAGGGGAAGAGAGGACGAGCGCTAAGCGCTCGGACGCCAGTGATGCGCCCCACACGCGCCACTCGGATTCCCCTTGCCCTCGTCCCTTCCCCCTCCACTCTCCCTCTTCTCTCTGTCACACTGGCACACACACACCCTCACGCTCATTCACATACACCCTCACATTCTCTCACACACGCATTCACATCTCACACACACTCTCACAACCCTGTCACTCACACACTTTCTCACACTCACACTCTCTCTCACACACTTTCTCACACATACCCATCCACCCGCACACGCACACAGAAGGCTGCCGTTTCCCTCCCTGAGTTTTGACATTAGCAAGCTGCCGGCAGGAACTGGGTCTGCAGTGCGTGATGTCCTCTGATGCAAAAGTGACCTCGGTCGCGTGGTTTCCTCCTGTGGACAGTGCCGGGTGCAGGAAGTTAGCTTTGCAGGGATTTTGGAAAGTGCAATATTGGCAGACAGAACTGGGTCTCGGAGCTCCGGACTCCGCTGCCACGGAAACCCCCAGAGAGTTTGCAAGTTCCTGGCATTCCCCCAACTCGGAGTCAGAGCCAGATGCCACGGAAGAGAGAGTAGTTAAGTGAGAACTGAAACTCCCTGAGAGTGCAGATTTAAGTAAAAGTCACACACACACACACACACACACACACACACACACGAGTCACACACATTTCCATGCATAATAACCACTATTGTAAAAAGATGACTCCACTATTTCATGAACTTAGCTCCTAAACCATAAAATTTATAAATTACCTAATTTATAAATTACTCAATTTTTTTCAAAGAAGCTAATTAGAGGGAAAAGAGAGAGTATTCAGTATTCAATTACATAGAAAAATAGCATAATACTTAGAATGCTTTTGAAAAAGTCACGGGAGTAAGAGCCTATGGAATATAGTGAATGGTATTGTGATAGTGCCATGTGGTGACAGAGGGTGGTGGTCACACAGCATGGTGTGTAGACGTGTTGAACTCATGTGACCTCATGTGTCAACTACATTCAAATAAAAAAAACTTAAACTTTAAAAAAATCAAGTAAAATCTGAGGATTAAAAAAAAAACTAAGGGGGCACCTGGCTGGCTCAGTCAGTAGAGCGTGCGACTCTTGATCCTGGGGTCATGAGTTCGAGCCCCATCTTGGGTGTAGAGATTACTTAAAAAAATAAAAAGAATAAAAATTTTTTAAAAAGAATAAAAAAAACTAATGAAAGATTTGTCATGTAATGAAGTAGAGAAGACAAAGAAAATTTAACATTCTTTTTTTTTCTTTTTTTTTTTTTTTACGTAAAGGACTTGAAGCCCCATATCGTGCAGTAGCCTTTCCAACAGCCTTACGGAAATAGGCAAACAAACAAAGCAGAGCTATAATTAGGCTTCAAAAAATGCTCATAATAGTTTAAATAGGCACGTCTTCACGTAAGTGTATTTTCCTGTAAGTAGTGCAGTGGGTTGAAAATCTGAATGTTGGTTGCTACGGACAAGACACAGGTACTGAAGGTAAAGCTCGTTTCCTCAGCAGAGAACTGAGATTGCTGTCATTCAAGGGAGCTGGACTGAGGCCCGCGGGTGTCAGCGTTGCCGGGCTGCTGTCTGAGAGCCGCGCTCTCGTGCGGGGCAGGGGGGAGGTTGGGGGGGCGGGGGGTGTCCACTCTTGCACCGGCCTCAGCGGGGCGACATGGGAGGAGCCTCCCTGCAGGAGCCTCCCCTGCAGGCACCAGTGAAAACAGCAGCCCAGACGGAGGGTAAGGGTCTCCGGTGGGTCAGGAACGTGCTGGGCTGGGTGGCCCATCAGGAGCTGGCTGGGGGGGGGGTAGCGCTGCATTAAAGGGCATGTGGGCTAAAGGGGGAGGGTAGGCTGCGTCCGGGAGGCAGGTGGGAGCTGCTCTCTTTCTCTGGGTTTGGCACGGGCAGACCATCACCAAGCCCCAGCCAGGGCCAGGCCTTCCCGGCCGGGAGCCAGGTTGTTGAGTTTGCATGTCCTTTGCGCCAGTGAGCCCGTGCCCTCCCTGCGCCTGGGATCTCAGGATGGTCTGACCACACCTGGCCAGGGCCCCTGTGTGTGCACTCCCATCCTTGTAGAGGGGACGCTCGGAGCGTATGACATTGTGTGACTCAGACCTGCCTCTCCAGGAGGCACCTGTCCAGGGCAGGACAGTGGCCTTCGACTTAGTACAAAGAACAACGTCCTGGGCAGGGACCCAGGCCCTGACTGCCCGTGCCCTCACGCGCATGGGGCATGGGGCCTGGTGCCCGGTCCTTGGGGCGGCACCTTGTCAACATTGCAGCGATTTTGCACGCTGAGACCGTGCACTGGAAGCTTGCTGTGCCCCCAGGGAGACAGTGTATATACCGCTCGCAGCACTCCCCTGCCACACAGCACGGAGGCTGGACAGAAGCTCGTGCAGAGCGAGCCTGTGACAGAAGCCTGAAACAAGAGGGATCTGAAGTCTTCCATTAGCTTCAGCTAATGCCTTAAAACCTGTTTCCCAAAGGTAGTGCCTGGAACCCTCCGCCAGCAAGGAGACTCCCGAAATGTGGTAGGGACAACCGCATGCCGTCCTGGGGCTGGGGTCTCCTTGCAGGATAGGCAAGTGGAGCATGAATGAAGTGCGTTCCTACTTCACGCAGCAGACGTCCGAGACCGGCAGGTCCCAAACAACAGAAACCTTCCGCAGCCTTTAGGAACGTCACAGGTAGCAAACCCGTCAGCGAACGCACCTCGCAGGGCGCACGCCTGCCGGGCCGTGGCTGTCGTGTCAGAACGCGCCTGTGCTCTCTCGAGCCACCGCTCCGGGCCCCTCAGGCCTGCTGCACGCCGGGCAGGACGGCGGCCAGGGCCCCCCCCCCCCCAGAGTTGGCGGTGCCGCAGGGAGGAGGTGTGGCGGCGCGGCTCTCCCGGCCAGCCTCCTGCAGCCTCGCCGTCCGGCTCCGACACCACGGCCGGCGGTCAGTCGGCGGTCAGCGAGCTTGCAGCTGGCCCTGCACTGTCTTCACGCGAGGTCTACTAGTTCAGATTTCTCCTTCCCTAAGTGAGTGGCTTTCACAGCACCAACTCTCAGGTCAAAATTTGACCCAGAATATTCTATGATTTTTAAAATATTTTCCCTAGTGAAATCGATAAAAATGCCTGAATTTCAGGGATGGGTATTGTACCAGTTTCCTGGGGCGGCCGTAACCAAGTCCCGCGGACGAAGTGGTGTCAACAACAGAAATGTCCCGTCTCACTGTTCTGGGGGCCACACGTCGGGGGCCCGGGTGTGGACAGGCTGGTTCCTTCTGGGCCGGAATCTGTTCCAGGCCTCCGGCCAGGTTCTAGGGGGCTGACACCTGTGATATCCTGGACCGCGGCTCCATCGCCCCGATCTCTGCCTCCTCTCCATGTGGCACCCGCCGTGTGTGTCTGTGTCCGAATCTCCCCGTATCTAAGGACGTCCCTGACATCGAGGCAGAGGCCCGCCCTGCTCCTGTATGGCCCCATCTTAATTAAGTCGATCTTCAGTGATCCTATTTCCTAATGAGGTTGTGTTCTAGTGCTGGGGTGAAGACACCAATATACGAATTTTTAGTGGACACAATTCACCCAATAAACAATATGATCCCATTATAGATGCCATATCTTTTCGTTTTCAACGGCAACTTGTTTTTAGCATAAGGTATATCAGGACCTTGGAGTTTCAGGGTGAGCTGCATTTCAGCGGCTGGCTTTGTGACATGGGGAAGGTAAACACGAGATCCTGCCTCCGCCTGCCTCCTTTCGTCACGTTGGACCAGACCACCGTGAGCTGATGCAGTCCCTGGAAGCATGTTTGGGTCCGACGTGACCACGCTGGTTTCTTTTTGTAAGTCTCTGTGACCCTGTTTGTGACATCACAGCTCCTCTGACAGAGGATTCACGTATTTGTTCTAATCCCGTGCGACATCTCCCATGGCTCTGTGCTGAGATGCCCTTCGTCTGAACTCTCTTCTGTCACCCTGCAAGAGCCCAAGGCTCCTCAGGAGGACGTTTACTGAGAGCTCCACACTCTGAATAATTGCTTTAAAAGCATAGAGTCAAGTTGACATGAAAAGATTTCAACTACGTTGTTTCATTTCCAAATTTAGAACAATTTCATTTAAGATGTTCAAAGTTGCTGGATTACTTGGACCCAGGTAGGAGAAGGAGTACCTCCTCTCATTTTCTCCATCGGAGGTGCCACCAGCTTATTGGTCATTCTCTCCCCCTCTGACCATCACAACATACATTTGGTGCAACAAATACTCACTGAGCACCTGCTGTGTGCCAAGCAGCGTTCTGGTGTGTGGGGGGGTGTAAGCAGTGGACAGAACACACAGATCCCTGGTCTTGTGGATCTCAGTGCTGGCGGAAAGAGACGGGCAGGCAGCGTGGCTGGGAGGCTGTGTCGGTTAAGAGTCCGACTCTGGATTTTGGCTCAGCTCATGATCTCAAGGTCATGAGATTGAGCCCCACAGAGGGCTCCATGCTCAGCTTAGAGCCTGCTTGAGATTCTCTCTCTCCCTCGGCCCCTCCCACTCACGCACCTCTCTCTCTCTCTCTAAAATAAATAAATCTTAAAAAAAAACTAACTAAAATTACACATGAGTAAATTATATCTATGCATATAGTTTGTTAGAATGCCAATATCAGTCATGACCAGGAGATGATCTGCTTACGTGGGAGAAGATGCACGCACATGTGCGCGCACACGCACACACACACACACACGTGCACATCTGATGGTTCGACAGTACCAATGTGGATGGACTACAAAACCAATACTAGAATTCACTGGTGGGCTGCACACAACCAGGGCGTGTTTCTGCTGCTTGTGAAGAGGGCAGCTCTCAGAAGGTGAGGCACAGAGAAGTTATGTTAACCATTCTTTTTTTTCTTTTTAGATTTATTTATTTATTTATTTGACAGAGAGAGAGAGAGAGAGAGAGTGAGCCCAAGCAGGGGGAGGGGCAGAGAGAGAAGCAGTCTCCCTGCTGAGCAGGGAGCTCGACGTGGGACTCGATCCCAGGATGCTGGGATCATGACCTGAGCCGAAGGCAGACGCTTCGCCTACTGAGCCCCCGGGCACCAAAACAGGGGCTTTCTCCACAGCGGCTCCGATTCTGCCACGGAAAGGACCGAAGTACCAGCACATGTGCTGACACCGATGACCGTCGGAACCGGACGCTGAGTGAAAGACGCTGGGTTCGAGACCCCGTGTTGCCGATTTCACTTGCGGGAAACGTTGGGAGCAGGAACGTCTGCCGCATCCGCGGGGGGCTAGGGCTGCCCTCCCAAAATACCCAGACCGGGCTCGGCCAGCAGACGCTCACGCTCCCAGCGCTGTGGAGGCAGAAGTCCCAGAGCAGAGGGGGCAGGCCGGTTCCTTCTGGAGCCTTTCTCCTTGGCGTGCAGATGGCCGTCTTCTCCCTGTGTCCTCACGACTTCTCTCTGAGTGTGGCCATCCCTGTGTCTCCCTGTGTGTCCACATTTCCCCTTCTTGTAAGAGCACCAGTCCTTGGAAGTGGTGCTTGCCTAAGGGCCTCATTTTAACCGAATCACCTCTTTAAATTCCCTATTTCCAAATACAGTCACATTCTGAGGAACTGGGGGGTCAGGACTTCAACATATGAACTGTAGGGCGACACAATTCAGCCCCTAGCGCTGGTAGAGACAGAAAACAGCTTGGTGTTTGCCAGAGGCTGAGGGGAGGGGAAATCGGGAGGGACTGCTAATGGGTGGTGGGGGGGCTTCTTTTTGGGGTAATGAGAATGTTCTAATTTGATCGCGGTGACAGTTGTGCAACTTGTAAATATAGTAAACAAGCCCCCACTGAATCGCACCCTTTAAAAGGGCGAGTTTCACAGTATGTGGATTATGTGTCTCAGTCACAAATCAGCATTCTGCTGACCGCAGGGAAGATTAAAGCAGACACCAGTGGGGGAAAGACGTGAGAAACAGGGACAGAATCATGAAGCAAGTGTCTTCCTGTGGCTCTCCAAGGCTCCCTTGGCTGGTTTCCCTGCCTTTGACAGCCACCTGCTCAGGACTCCTTAACACCCCCGCCCAGCACCACTGCGTCAACCCCGGCTCCCCCCACCGTTGCCAGGCTCCCAAATCTGGGAAGGAGGGAAAGCCAAGAAAGGAACAGGGGCCTCGTCTTGGCCACAGACTGGCCCTGGTCCGGCTTCTGGCTTCTGCAGGAGCGACAGAGTGGCCTGGGGGCCTTGCGCGTGTAAAGACAGTGATTCCTGGCTCTCCATCACTCCCTGTCTCAACACAACCTTCCTCTTTTGTAAAAGTTGTTGATCCTGTTCTGAGCCGGAGCCCAGGGTGCCTGGGAAAGAGGGGCCGTGCACAGAGGCCCTCCTGCACTTGCGAATGCCCCACGGAGCAGGAGGGCGCCCACCCTGGCTCCGCTCTGCCCGTTTGCACACAGAAAAACTCAACACCACGACATCCCTCCCAGCCAGAGTTGTGGGGAAAGACACAAGGCAAAACATGTCTTGGAGTGAAAATTAGCCTGATCCAAAATTTGATACACATTTTAAACAGATGTGTGACTTAGGATGTCACAAATCTTAATTTTAAAGTTTTATACTTATTTATTTTTACTCGTATAATGAACACAAAACGTTACGGTAGTTTCAGATGTGCAATAGAGTGATTCAACAGTTCTGTACAGTCCTCGGTGTCACTCTTATTCCCCATCCCCGATTTCCCCCGTCCCCCCCACCTCCCCTCTGGTGACCATCAGTGTGTTCTCTACCGTTAAGAGTCTGTTTCGGGGGGCGCCTGGGTGGCTCAGTCGGTTAAGTGTCCAACTCTTGATTTTGGCTCAGGTCACGATCTCAGGGTTGTGAGATCGAGCCCCATGTCTGGCTCTCTACTCAGTGGGGAGTCTGCTTCAGATTCTGTCTCTCTGCTCCCCCCAACTTAAAAAAACGTCTGTTTTTGTCTCTTTTTTTCTTATTTCTTTTGTTTCTTAAATTGCACATATGAGCAGAATCTTATGCTATTTGTCTTTCTCTGACTGGCTTAATTCACTTAACATAATAGCCACTAGTCCCATCCATGTTGTTGCAAATGGCAATAGCTCATTTTTTATGGCTGAGTAAATTCCAGTGTATGTACATATACAGGGCGACACAAATCTTGAAAGATCATCTGAAAAAGCTAATGGAAAGAAGCCCAGTGGTAGAGACAGTGGAAAGGCAGTGTGACACGGCTCCGTGGAACAGTAGTAACGATTGGCGTGTGTGTTAAATCGAATTTGTGGCCTTTACTATTTCTCTACCCGGCGTCCTCTGCTCGTATTCTGACGACGGGGTCATTGTCAGTGGCAGTAAACATCACAGTGCATCTATACCAGAAGTCTACAGTCTGGCAAAATCAAACGAGTTCTTTGAGAGCAGCAAATTGCAGTTTCTAACAAAACTTTCAGAGAAAGGTCACTTTCTTTTACATAACGTATATGAAAAATCCACACAGCTTTTGGTCATCCTCGGTCACAGAAGAGAACATGGCAAGTCGAAATCAATAATATAGAGTGTTGTATCAATAACCCATGTGCCATTGGGGGGCCGGGGTGGCTCAGTTGTTTAGTGCTTTCGGCTCAGAGTATGATCCCAGGGTGCTGGGATCGAGCCCTGCATGGGGCTCCTCTGCTGGGAGCCTGCTTCTTCCTCTCCCACTCCCCCTGTCTGTGTTCCCTCTCGGTGGCTGTCTCTCTCTGTGTGTCAAATAAATAAATAAAATCTTAAAAAAAAAAAATTAATGTGCCATAGATTTTGCTCAGCGGAGATCTGCACCGAGGGCGCTGAGCGGCGGCTCCCTGTCCTACGGCGCCCTCTAGGGGAGAAAAGGGGGAGCAGCGCCGGGGCCGACGGTCTCTAGGAGCCAACAGCGGCCGGCAGGTGTGATCCCCTGAAAAGCCGACTTGCCCCCTCATGGGCGCCCCATATTCATTTCAGGCTGTACGAACGCTCGGGGGTCCTCTAAATACACCCTTTGAATTTAAATCTGAGAAACTTGAATCCAGAGAAAAGAAGTTGGGTCCAACCCTGGTCCTTTGACGCCAGGACCCTGGAGAAGGGAGAGCCTCGCTCCCTCCCCGAGCAACCACCTGTGCTGACAGGACATTAGGGCAGGGCAGGCAGGCCCCCAGGATTTGGTGGAGTGAGTCTGAAGTCATCCCAGAGCTTTCTGTCACAGACACACACGGGCACACACATGCACGGGAGCACGGGCATCCGCACACTTGAGGAACAAGAAGACAGAACAAGCGACCAGACACAGCAAAGGCTCTGCAGTAGAGAACAGGGGAATCATTCTGAGGCTTCAGAATGAATAGCATCATATAAAACAAATGTACTTTTCCATGCGGGAGGAAACACTAAAGGCCTAATCCAGAGTCTCAAAGAGGTTTGAGAGATTATCTCATTGAACATTGGAGAGATAAGTGAAGATTGCTTTCAGATTAAAAACACTATTTTATTCTAAAGAGCAACAGAAACAAAACAGCTGCATTTGCCCTCTCCTGGCAGCCCCGCTGCTGGCCGTCTACCACGATGGCCAACCTGCGCAAGCACGAGATCACGTGCTCGTCGGTAACTCGTTCGCCACAGCACAAGGCTGGAGGCGGTCAAAAGCTCCCTGGCAGACGGCCGGACTGAAGCGACAGGAAGGAGGAAGACACATTAAGATCTCCAAAATGTCACACGGCGTGATAAAAAGCGAGGGTCAGAACACAATAAAGGACATGCTGCCTCTCGTGTACTACAGGTTAGAAGTAAGAATATAGGTGTCTACCTATCATCCATCTATCTATCTCAAAAGAAACAGAAAAGTCGAGGTTAGGTGGTCGCCTACAGGGGCCAGGTGGGGGGGACCAAGCCTCCTGTGGAAGGGAGACTTCAGTCCTTAAGCCTCTAATCCTCCTGGAGCTTCGAACCATGTAATTATATCATGTAATTGACAAGAAAATAATTCCTAAAATTGAAAACTCCAGCAAGTGAAGCTAGCTGTCTGTCAAATTGACAATGTAGCCACATAGAGAAAATGTTGAATTCTTGGGTCTTTAAAGCAAAGCATTTGTATTATTTATATTATTGTACATGCTCAGTGGAGTATAGGCTAATACAAAAGGAATTGCAGGAAATCTTAAACTTCACATAGTAATTTGCTCCTAGTAATCATATTAGAGTTATTACTTTGGGGGCACCTGAGTGGCTCAGGCGGTTAAGCATCTGACTCTTGATTTCTGCTCAGGTCCTGATCCCAGGGTCATGGAATCCAGCCCTGAGTCTGTGCTCAGCGCAGAGACTGCTTGAGATTCTCTCTCTCCCTCTCCCTTTGCCCCTCCCCCACTCTCATGCTCTAAATGAATAAATGAATGAATAAATAAATAAATAAAATCCTTAAAAAAAAGAATTATTGCTTTGAACCTATCTTATGCATAACATAAAAAAGAAGTAATTTTATTAATGTTCTTATAAATGAAGGATTTTAGTGTGAGAGAGAAAATACAAGTAGACGAATGTCTATGCAAAACCTTCGATGTTACATTTACATTGAAAATACTGATATGAAGTCATGCTTCATTTTTTTAAAGATTTTTTAAAAATTTATTTGTCAGAGAGAGAGAGAGCGAGAGAGCACAAAGAGAGCCAGCAGCAGGCAGAGGGAGGGGGAGGCTCCCAGCTGAGCAGGGAGCCCAGCTTGGGACTCGATCCCAGGACTCCGGGATCATGACCTGAGCCTAAGGCAGACGCTTCACCGACTGAGCCACCCAGGTGTCCCTATTTTTAAGATTTGCTTTCTAACTTCAGTCCACTGAAAGGGCCAAGTAGCAAGGACACACCAGTAGCAATGGGCACTCATCCTTGAACCCAGATCACCTTCTTCCTGCTAAAAGGCACAAGAGCTCTATGGTAGATGGAGTCGTTTACCCTTTGCTACGTCCTTGTGCAGTTGCTTTCATTTTGGTGGGGGGTCTGCTGTGATTCTCTCTGGCTGATGGGATCTTTTTTTTTTTTTTTTAAAGATTTTTTTTTATTTATTTGACAGAGATAGAGACAGCCAGCAAGAGAGGGAACACAAGCAGGGGGAGTGGGAGAGGAAGAAGCAGGCTCATAGCAGAGGAGCCTGATGTGGGGCTCGATCCCACAATGCCGGGATCACGCCCTGAGCCGAAGGCAGATGCTTAACCGCTGTGCCACCCAGGCGCCCCTGGCTGATGGGATCTTAACAGACCCATCGGACATGCCGGATTAAAACGTGTTGGTTGGACATGCCCTCTGTGCCTCGGACATCACCACGGAAGGCACGTCCCTAGGCTAACCCACTGGTTACAGAACGTATGACCACACTACATACAACTCTAAAGGAAACATTCCGGACGTCTCCATGGAGTGGCCGGTTTGTTACGCAAATATAAAGAAGGAAGGAGGCCTGGATAGACCAGTAACCAGCAAGTAGAAAGTTAATCAAAGCCCTATCTTCCCAAAATAGACTCTGACTTTTCCTGCCAGTTTTAACATGTTTCATAAAATCGATCATTTTTCTGTGATTTGAACTGAATCAGTGCTAGTTTTAGCCCAATACCAAAAACAAAGATGGTACAAAAGAAAACTCTACCTGACGATATCCCTTAGGAATATAGACACAAAAATCCTTAACAAAATATCGGCAAATAAAATTTGGCGAAGCATAAAAAAACGTGCACCACAACCACGTGGGACTTATTCCAGGTATTCAAGACTGGTTTGGTATTTAAAAAATCAATCAATTTAATTCACTACGTTGGCCAGTTAGAGCTCCTATGATCGTATCAATCAGTGCAGAGAAACACCATTCATTAGGAATGGGGGGAACTTCCTTGCTAAGAATCTCTAAGAGGACCACATCATTAACAGCATATTTCATGGTGAAAAACTGAATGCTTTCTCTTGAAGACTGGGAACAAGGCAAGAATATCCACCCTCACGACTCCTATTTCAACATATAGCCAGTTCAATAAAGCAAGACTAGGAAATAAAAGGTATATGGATTGGAAAGGAAGAAATAGAAATGTCTCTATTTGCCTTTTACAATCACCCCTAAAAATTACTTACTTTTAACAAAACAATTACAGAATCCACATGCCGAAAACTACACAATACAGATGCATGAAATCAGAGAAGATATACACAACTGGGGAGACATGCTGTGTTATGGATTGGAAGACTAAACTTAGTTAAGGTGTCAGTTTTCCCCAGACTGATATACAGGTGGAATGCAATTCCCATCAAAATTCCAGCAAGATTTTTTTTGTGGGTAGAAAATGATCATTCTACAATTTATATGGAAAGGCAAAGGGACTAAAATCACTAAAACAAGTTTTTAAAAGAATAATAAACTAGGACAAATCATTCTACCTGATTTCAAGATTTATCATAAAGCTACAGTAATCGAGACCCCGTGGTATCTACGGAGAGATAGGCACTGGATCAGGGGACCACACTGGGACTGAGACAGACTCACACAAGTGTCCCAAGAGATTTCTTAGGCTTGATACCAAAGCACAATCTGTGAAAAGAAAAATTGGTAAGTTGAACTTAATAAAAATTAAAACCTTTTGCTCTGGTAAAGACCTATTAGGAGGATAAAGACAAGCTACAGAGCGAAAGTATCTGCAAATCGCCTATGGACAAAGGACTAGTATCGAGAATGTATAAAAATGTCTCAGAACTCGACAGTAAAAAGCATAGAATCCAATTAGAACATGAGCAGAAGACATGAAGAGACATTTTCCCAAAGAAGATATGCAGATGGCAAGCGAGTCCGTGGGAAGATGTTCAATGCCACTAGCAGTTAAGTTAACGCAAGCTAAATCCGCAATGATGTCAGACCACACACCTATCAGAAAGGCTAAAGTAAAAAACAGCGACAGCGGCAAGTGCTGACGAGGATGTGGAGACCGGGTCGCGCATGCATTGCCGCTGGGAGTCTAAAATGCTGCATTGCTCTGGAAAACAGTTCGGTGCCTTCCTAAGAGCTGTGCGTGCAACTCCCGCAGGACCCCGCACCTGCCCTCCTGGGTATTTATCCCGGAGAAATGAAGACTTACATTCACCCAAAACCTTGTACAGGAACGTTCATAACAGCTTTCTTTATAAACACTGACAACTGGAAACAACAGAGATGTCCTTTACTGGGTAAGGGGTTAACCAATCCCATCACGGGATACCTCTCAGCAATAAAAGGCATTAACTATGGATATAGACAGTAATCGGCATGAATCTCCAGAGAACTACACTGAGTGCAAAAAAATCAAGCCCACAAATGTGACATACGGCATGGTTCTGTTTCTATAACTTTCTTGAAATGGCAAAATTATAGAAATGGAGAATAGATTTGTCGTTGCCAAGGGTTAGAGAGGGGGTGGGGGCAGGCGGGACATGGACAAGGCTGTAATAGGGAAACACGAGGGGTCGTTGTAGAGGTGGAAACGTTCTGAATCTTGATTTTATCAATGTCTATAGCCTGGTTGTGATATCGGACCCTAGTTTTGAAAGACACTAGCACTGGGTGAAATTACATAAAGGGTACACAGATCACTTTGCGTAATTTCTTACAACCACTTGTGACCCTACAAAAATCTCAGAATGTAAAGTTTAATTCGAGAATAAATTATATATGTACAAATACATAAAGTATATACACATAAATGCTATAAAACACTCCTGAAAAGCACCAGATCAGACCTCACAAATGTACAATATTCTTGTATAGGAAGATTTACATAGAGAGGTCAATCCTCCCTAGTTAATTTAAAAAATATGATGTAATTGCAAGCAAAACCGGCATTTTTTTTCCCCTAGAGCTAGACAAAATGATTGTAAAGTTTATGTGGAAAAATAAATGAAAGTAACTAGGAAAATCTTGAAAATGAAAATTTAAGTGGGAGACAGGACTAAACCTTCCAGATACTAAGATAAATTAAGAGTCTATAAATAGAACAAAGTGGTATTAATGCATCATTGGAACAGAGCAGGAAATCAAGATGTGGACCAAATGCACATGGAAAGTTAGAATGCTCAATGCGGCATCTCAGATCAGTGGGAGAAAAGATGGGTTTTTTAGTAAATGATATTGAGACAAGCGGGTCATTACTTGGAAGAAGGTAAAATCAGACCCACACCCCATTGTGCACCAGGATGAATTCCGATGCTTCAGGGACCTGAATGTCAAAAGGCGAACCACGGTACCTGAAGGAGTCAGTGAGTGGTAGCTAGTGCTAGCCTAGACCTATGCACACGTGGTGCTAAATTTGGGGGCTGCTCCTAGCAAGGAACCTGGGGTCTGTTCCCTTGGTTGAAAGCTGTAGACTGGGGAGTTAGTTACATGCCTCAACCGCGTCAACTCAGCATATTGTAGTTCGCTCCTGCCCATCAAAGAGGATTCTCACTGTGGTTCATGGAACTGGTCAACCAATATTCTTATTCTAAGAGAAAGAAACTTCCCTGAGCATCATTTCCTCTACACTGGAAGGATTAAAAAGAAAAAGAACCATAAGAATTTAAAGTGCAATGACACCTTTGGCCCCTTTAACTTTGTTTATTTTGCTCTAAATAACACTGATATTTCCCAACCCTGAAAAAGATTGACAAAGCTGTTTTGATCTAAGACAAAGTATTTCTCTTCTGGATAGGACAACTCACGTGCTCCGTGGATCAACCCTTGAGTTTTGTATGAAATCTGCAGCCTACCAACTATTAGGGGAAAAAAAATGTGTCTGAATTTTGGAACGCGGACATTTCTCCACGGCTTTCCTTGTACTTTGCCCCACACGCTGCTTCACGGCGATCACAAGAAATCTACACTTACACCTGACTTCTCCTGCGTGCTTCCTGACCCAAACATGCAGTTTTTCCAGATAAAGTCAAAAGGATAAATGTAATTCTCAAAGACAATTCTGAATTATCCATGGCAATAGACTGTGGACGACATCACACTCTTCCCTCTTTTGACCAAGCAGTCCTACAGTAATGAGACCGGGCTTCGAGCCTGGGGTGGCTGTTCGTCTTCCTTCTTCACGGTTAGACGCTGTCCGCATGGAGCTCAGAAGGGTCACCCCGATGTAAAGGAGGATAGGGACGTGTCGTATTTTATTACTTAAAAAATCATATATTCAATCAACTTTATTGAAGTGTGGTTTACGCACGATACAGTTCACACATCTTGAGTGTCTCAGTGGGTGACTTGTGACAGACGTGTGCACCTTGGACCGGCCTTTGCCCTCACCAAGATACAGAATGTTCTGTCCCCAGTAGGTCCCCTTGTGCTGCCAGCAATCTCTTCATGCTCAGTCCCTAATTCTGTAACGGGGTACTTCTCTGGGCACAACCTTGAGTGCCACCAGGACACGCCCAGACTGTGATGTGCCATGCGCGGGAAGGACGTGAATGTGCCCCACAAGGACATGAAGGCTCGGCAGGGGCAGAAGGAGAACCGGACGAAGGGGAAGGCGTTCTGTTGTCACTTGCATGTTCCGGTGACTTCCGTCTGCCGCCTGCCACGTGCTCTGGGAAGGAACCGTCAGGATGTTTGTTCTTAGCCTGGCCGCCCTTCATCTCATTCCCTTGCCACAAAAGCCCTTCCGGTTGGGTTTCATGTAGCCCGTTTCAGGGATGAGAAGCTGAGGCTCGCAGAGAACCACGCGGGACGAAGCCGGGTGGCGGCAGAGCCAGGGTCCGCCCAGCGCCCGGTGCCCGGTGCTGCAGCTGGCCGGCAGGGCTCCTTCCGCTCTCCCTTCTGCACCCCGTCTGTGTCCACGAGCTCTTCTAGAGGCTCCCCAGGGAGGGGCCTGAGCACCGCAGACATTTAAGCTCTGAGCGGATCTCTGTGCCGACTCAAGGTTCCTTGATTACCCACCTGACCCGGAATATTCAGGCAGTTTTTCATCTGCTCCTCGTGTGCACCCCCCTTCGACACACACAAACCGTCCTTTTGAAGTTTGCTAGCTTTGTGGCCCACACATATGACCACGACCTGAGCCATCAAGCTCCACAAATTTGGGGACACTCTTTTTTTAAAAAAACGATTTATTTATTTGAGAGAGAGGAAGAAAGAAAGAGAGAAAGCCCACGAATGGAGGGAGGGGCAGAGGGAGAGGGAGAGAATCCGGAAGCAGACTCCCCACTGAGTGGGGAGCCTAATGAGGGGCACGGGGGGTGGGGAGGGTAGGGGGGCGTCTCGATCCCATGACCCTGAGATCATGACCTGAGCTGAAATCAAGAGTAGGCCCAAATTTGGGAACACTCTTTAGGGTGCATGATAAACCCATTTTGGGCCTTCATGGCGTTTGCTTTGTACCAATGAGACACGAAGAAAGAAAAGATAAAGAATAAGTTAGATGGTGTGAAGGGAGGGGACACATGCTGTGGGAAAGATCAGGCAGGGTAAGGGGTGTTCAGGGTGTTGGGGAGGGGCTGCGATTTTACATGAGATGACCAGGGTTGCCCCAAGGAGGGGGCTCAGAGGAGGAGAGGGAAGTGACCTCTGGGTCTCTGGGTCTGACTATCTGGGGGAGGGGGGGGAGCAGCAGGTGCCAAGGCCCTGGGGTGTGTGCGGTGTGCCAGGAACAGGAGGTCAGCCGTGTGTCTGGAGGGTAGAGAGGCGGGGGAGAGTGGCAGAGACACAGGGGTCAGGGGACGGGTGGGACAGTGTGCCGACAGGGCCTATGAAGGACTTTGGCTTTCACTCGGGGTCAGATGAGGAGCCAAGGGGCGTAGACTGCTGACCAGGTCACAGTTAACACACCCAAACTCCATGAGTTTTTGCCTATTGCCGTGAAGGTGTCCTCGGTGTATTGATATTGTTTCTCTTTCCTACAGCATATTCAGCAGCTGGAGTCTGGCTGCGATGCGCCTCTTTCCTGGAGGACCGAGCAGGGCCTCTGTGAGGCTGGGGGAGGTGTCCTATTGTAAGAGGAGCCCAGGTGTGTCCCTGGCACCACATTCACCTGTATGAACTGCCTTGGGCGGACGGGCCCTTGGGAAGCGGTGGAGGGCGAGCCTGGGAGAGAAGAGGCCAGCGCCCCCCGAAGGAGCTGGCACTCCTCCGTCAGGGGCTTTTGAGTGGGCTCTCCGTCGTGGGGTCACCTTGTAAAAGGTAGAAGCCCTGAGCCTCAGTAACTCCGAATGTGACACTCTTGTGGGGCAGGGTCACGGAAGGGGCAGCCCGCATGCTCGGTCTGTGTAGCATTCCACTCTTGATCCGGGGTTGTGAGTTCGAGCCCCACGTTGGGTGTAGAAATTACTTAAACATTTTAAAAAATAGGGTCATGGAAGATGTAATAAGATGGAGCGGGGGGTGGGGAGGGACCCGAATCCAATATGACGGGTGTCCTAATAAAAAGGGGAGGTTGGGACCCAGAGGACAAGGCCATGTGAAGACAGAGCAGAGACTGAGAGACTTTGGAAGAGGCAAGGTGGGATCCGTCTCGGGACGGTGGAGGAGGCCTCGCTGTTGTTCCAAGCTGTGGGCAGCACTAGGGAACGAGCACGTTCTCCAGCCGGTGATGAGCCGACCGCTCTGGGTGTAGCTGTGTGTCTGTACTAAGGAAACCATGCACACTCAAGTCACCCTTGACAACCCTGCGGCCACGTGCAAACCTCAGGACTTTCACTGCGTGTGGGACTCTGTCGCCCTGGTCACCACCCCCCCCCCCCCCCCCGGGGCCAGGCTGCCACCAACTTTCTCCGGGACAGCAGTGGCTCCTGGTTCCTGGCCTGGCTCCACGCACCCCTGCCGTCCCCTCTGCACACCGCGGCCACGCTCCGAAGGCTCCGGTCACTCCCTGTGCCTCCCTGCTGCCTCCTGTGCACCCAGGTACGCCCCAATTTTGCCCAGACAGCTGCCTGCTCGCTCCCTCCCCCTTGCTGCCCGCCTTTTAGGAACAAGGAAGGCTTTCGAGTCTCCAAGAATCAACCTTAATGCTGGAGAGCAGTGCGCCTCCGAGCGGTCCTTGAACCAGCGGCAAGGTGCCCAGTGGGAACGAGAGGCTGGGCCCCACCCGGCCGGGAGCCGCAGGGGCGGGCTCGCCAAGTGCTCCAGGAGGCCTTCCAGGTGATTCTGAGGCCCACTCTGGTTTGGGAACCCCTGCTCTCCTGCTGGGGTTAAATAAATATAGCCACCTGAAGACTTTGAAGGAGATGTTTGCACCTTTCAGAAGACTCCTTGATGTGGAGATAATTCCTCAATCACTCTGCTCTCCACCCAGCTGAAGTCAGGCCAGGAATTCATTCCCAGGCCCTGGGACGGCCCACCCCCCAGCACTGCCCCTCCCCCCACAGGCACCTTGATGGGATTAAAAAATACACCAAAACCCTTTTTGTTGACAATACTCAGTGTCAAATACCGGGGTCCTTCCAGGAGGCTCATTAACATTCTGTTAATATGTGCATAAAATGTTGTCTGGGTCTGAGCCCAAATACACAGACGGGAAATCAAAGAGAAACGCTTCCCACCTTTTGCTGGCTTCCTCCTGAACAGTGATTTGTTTTAAAACAACTTCCTCAGGGAATTTCCTTTCTAAAAGAAACTCCTCTCCATTTTAAAGGAAAATTGCCCCTTATTCCCCTCTTCTCAACCCGGTTCTGACAGGGAGCCCTTCCTGAGAGTGGGAGATGGCAACGCGGTTTTTCCTGTCCTCTCTTCTAAGGCTGCGGGGCGAGAGGCTCTTTAGAAAACACTCTGAGGAAATGCAGTGACTAAGAATGACTCACCTTTTGTGTGGGATTTATACTAAAGCCCCCGCTAACGTTGCGTTTTTGTGTATGGCAAATCATCACTAATGCTCAATAGACTTATAGGAAAGCATTAAAAAGACCTCTCACCAAAGTTTCATGGACCTTAAGGAAATGATGTTCTCCTTGAAACAGCTTGATCACCAACCTGGATTAAAGATGGACCGAGAGTGAAAATAGGAAAAACATCAACTTCTAATGCAAACGTTTGTACTGTTTAATAATCCTCAGCAAATATTGTTGATAAGTTTTTGATGCTTCCAAGAAGTCAAAATAAGATTCTTTAGACCAAAAAAAAAAAAAAAAATCTATGTCTGAGATTGATCTCTTGCTGTGTGACCGGAGGCCAGCACAGGCAGCCAACCTTCCGTCCGCACTCGGCTGTCTGTCTGAACAAGATTATCCAGAGATAATTCCTTCCGGTAACATTTAACAACTTTTAGCCACTAGAGGAATCGTTTTCTTTCTAGTTCAAAGCGACTGGACCGCATGGTGTTGCGTGGGCAACATTTACCCCAATGTGGGATGAGCCATGCCCCGTGTTACACTCATGCAGTCAAGCCTCAACTCGAGAGAAGTTCCTGCTACAACCACCCCCCAACTCTGAAGATTATATTTATTTATTTAAGGAGAGGGGTGGGAGGGCAGACAGAGGGAGACAGGGAATCTCAGGCAGACTTCCTGCTGAGCGCAGAGCCCCAGGAAAGGCCGATCTCATGACCCTCAGATCCTGATCCTGAGGTGAAATCAAGAGTTGGAAGCTCAGGGGCGCCTGGGTGGCACAGCGGTTAAGCGTCTGCCTTCGGCTCAGGGCGTGATCCCGGCGTTATGGGATCGAGCCCCACATCAGGCTCCTCCGCTATGAGCCTGCTTCTTCCTCTCCCGCTCCCCCTGCTTGTGTTCCCTCTCTCGCTGGCTGTCTCTATCTCTGTCGAATAAATAAATAAAATCTTTAAAAAAAAAAAAAAAGAGTTGGAAGCTCAACCGACTGAGCCACCCAGGCGCCGACCCCACGGCCTTGCAAGTCCTCACTCCCTGGACCAGGGACAGGAGAGCGGAACTTCTGCACCCTCCGTGTTCGGCTTCCTTGGCCCCTCCCCATTCCTGCCTCAGTTTCCTCCTCCGTAGAGGGGAAGTGGCCGGAGGGGCGGGAGGGGATAACCCCAGCGTCTCACTGGCTGTCCCTTCTGGAGGTTCTCTGCATGTGACCTTCTTGGGGCACGACATGTGTTCCTCACACACAGAAACCAAGGACTTCAGTCTGATCGGCGAAGCCTCTGCTTGAAAATGTATTTTTAAAATTGGCTTTGGAGGGATTGGACAGGCTTTATACACTCACGTCTCCACGAGACAGGAGAGTGAATTTCCAGCTTAGACAATGACTGCATTTCCGGGCTCAGGCATCTGAGGTATGATGGACACGGCCCTTCCCAGAGCGGCTCTCCTGTGCGATGGGCCACACCTACACTGTGAACCTGTTTGAGAAGGACGGGGTGTCATTTGTCAAAAGACAAAAGAATTGTTTCTGCTTTATTTTCTGTGGATAAGCTAAATATATTGCACTGAAATATAAAAAGGTGTATATCATAGCACAGTGAAGGTCCGCATATGTCACAGAGCATTTAGTGCTGGGCATGTAAAGACGTAGGAGAAGGTGACCCGTTCATGGGCTTTAAAGGGCAGTAGGATGAAGGGGGTAGTTTTCAATCAGTTCAGGGAAGGGCTTCTATTTTCCAGTTAGAGGAACCAGCACTGAGAAAGTGCAGTGTTTTACTCAAGACAGCACGCTGTCCTCCTCGTGGGGAGTTTGCAAGGTTTTCAAACAACAATAGCAAAGCAGTCAGATTTTTCCAAAAAATGTTTTATTTATTTGTCAGAGAGAGAGAGAGAAAGCACAGCAGGGGGAGCGGCAGGCAGAGGGAGAAGCAGGCTCCCCGCTGAGCAGGGAACAGGGGGCTCCATCCCAGGACCTGGGATCATAACCTGAGCCGGAAGGCAGACGCTTCACCGACTGAGCCCCCAGGCGCCCCAGGCAGTCAGACCTTCGAAGGCTATGTGGTTGGGGGTTTACTGCGATACATTCGCTAAACTGCTACACTTATATTTGGTTTTCCTTTTTTATGGTTTTGATTTTTCCTTCATTTAGAAGCTCCTGACTTTCATATTTAAGAAAATTGACTTGAATGTTAAATGAAATTAATATGAATGTCAAGCGGACTACCGAACTAGCAGAGTAAACAAAGTGTGATTCAAAGAATTTGCCAGCTGAGTGGGAGCTGGGCTGTACTAACCATCCAGCCCTCCCCAGCCTCCCTCAAGCCCCCAAGGTCCCAGGTGCAGATTCTCTGTCCTTGTGTTTCGACACCAGGCTTCCAAGTCTGTTTTCTGGGCACCGCTGTCTTTGCAGTGAAATACAAAGCCCGTTTTGTTTTCTTTGCAAGCAGCAGGTAGCATGTATGCCGCTCGTGTTTCTCGGCCATAGCCTACTGGTGATGGTGTTCATCGTGAAGAGCAGGACGTCTCTGGTTTAGAGGAAAGAGCCACAGACGTTCAGGGGAAAGCCAGCACAGGCCCTGGCCCATCGATTCCCAAAGGCTGCGGTCAGGGTTCCTCTGAATGAACTTGAATGTCATTCCACGAAGACCTTGGCAGGCTGGTACTCAGAAGCCCACATAAAAGATACTAGCCCCAGCCTGACTCAGTCTACAATACTGGGTTTTCCAACCTCCAACCCCAGAAAGGAACCTAATTTAGGATTTTAGGATGCCCTGTTTTTAGCCTAAAGAGGGTAGATTGTAATCTTTCCCATTTCTGAAATTATCGACTCACCTTTGTTACAGAATTAGAGCTCTGTAAACTTGCTCTCTCGACAGCTGGTCATTACCAAGATAAAACTGTTAACTTAGAGAAGTTTAATATAAGAAATGTGAATATTTACTTTTTTAAATTTTACTTTTTTCATCATAAGTATATTCTTTCATTCCCATCCCCCATTTCCCCCATCCCCCCACCCACCTCCCGTCTGATGTTCTCTAGAGTTAAGAGTCTGTTTCTTGCTTTCTTTCTTTTCCTTTGCTCATTTGTTTTGTTTCTTAAATTCCACATATAACTGAAATCATATGGTATTTGTCTTTCTCTGATTGACTTATTTCACTTAACATCATCCCCTCTAGCTCCATCCATGTAGGTACAAAGGATGGGCTTTCATTCTTTATTATGGCTGAGTAATATTCCATTGTGTGTATATACCACATCTTCTTTATCCATTCATCAGTCGATGGACACTTGGGCTGCTTCCATAGTTTGGCTATTGTTGATAATGCTGCTGTAAATATAGGGGTGCCCCTATTTTAAAATTTTTGAGGAAACTCCATATTATTTTCCACCTTGGCTGCACCAGCTTGCGCCCCCACCAAGAGTGCAGGAGGGTTCCTTCTTCTCCACATCCTCACCAACACCTGTTGTTTCTCGGGTTGTTGATTTTAGCCATTCTGACAGGTGTGAGGGGATACCTCATTGTGGTTCTGATTTGTGTTTCCCTGACGATGAGTGACATTGAGGATCTTTTCATCTGTCTATTGTCCATCTGGATGTTTTCTTTAGAGAACTGTCTGTTCATCTTTTCTGCCCATTTTTAAGTTTTTTAAAGATTTATTTATTTATTTATTTGAGAGAGAGAGAGAGAGTATGTGCATGAGCAGGGGGAAGGGGCCGAGGCAGAGAGATCCCTGTGCTGAGCAGGGATCCCGACAAGGGGCTCAATCCCAGGATCCTGGGATCATGACCTGAGACAAAAGCAGACGCTTAACCACCTGAGTCACCCTGGTGCCCCTCTTCTGCCCATTTTTAATTGGATTATTTGGTTTTTGTGCATTGAGTTGTATAAGTTCTTTATATATTTTGGATACTCACCCTTCATTGGATATGCCATTTGCAAACATCTTCTTCCATTCAGTAGGTTGCCTTTTAGTTTTATTCCCTTCGCTCTGCTGAGACTTTTTATTTTGAAATAATCCCAATAGTTTATTTTTGCTTTTATTTCCCTTGCCTCAGGAGACATGTTTAGAAAAATATTGCTGAGGCCAATATCACAGACCTTACTGCCTGTGCTCTCTTCTAGGATTTTTATGGTTTCAGGTCTCACATTTAGGTCTTTTTTTTTTTTTTAAAGATTTTTATTTATTAATTAGAGAGAGAGNCAGAGATAGAGACAGCCAGCGAGAGAGGGAACACAAGCAGGGGGAGTGGGAGAGGAAGAAGCAGGCATAGCGGAGGAGCCTGATGTGGGGCTCGATCCCATAACGCCGGGATCACGCCCTGAGCCGAAGGCAGAAGCTTAATGACTGAGCCACTCCGGCGCCCCTCACATTTAGGTCTTTAATCCCTTTTGAGTTTATTTTTGGGTATGATGTCAGAAAGTGGTCCAGTTTTATTCTTCTGCTTGTGGCTATCCAGTTTGCCCCACACCATGTGTTGAAGAGACTGTCTTTTTCCCATTGGAGACTCTTTCCTGCTTTGTTGAAGATTAATTGACCACATATTTGTTGGTTTATTTCTGGGTTTTCCATTCTGTTCCATTGATCTATGTGTCTATTTTTATGCTAATACCAGACTGTTTTAATTCCTACCACACTGTGATATAACTTGAAATTTGGAATTGTGATACCTCCACTTTTTTTTTCTTTCTCAAGATTGTTTTGGCTATTTGGAGTCTTTCGTGGTTCTATACAAATTTTAGGATTGTTTGTTCTAGCTCTGTGAAAAACTCTGTTGGTATTTTGATAGGGACTGCATTAAATCTGCAGATTGCTTTGAGTTGTAGAGACATTTTCACAATATTTGTTCTTTCATCCCATGAGCATGGAATGTCTTTCCATTTCTTTGCATCACTGTGAATTTTTTTCATCAGCATTTTATAGTTTTTGGAGTACAATTCTTTCACCTCTGTGGTTAAGTTTATTCCTAGATATTTTTTTGTTTTTGGTGTAATTGTAAATGGGATTATTTTCTTAATTTCACTTTTTGCTGCTTCATTATTAGTCTATAGGAAAACAACAGGTTTCTGCACATTGATTTTGTATCCTGCAACTTTACTGAACTCATTTATCTATTCTAGTAGTTTTTTGGTGGAGTCTTTAGGGTTTTCTATATAGAGTAATCATGTCATCGGCAAACAGTGAGAGTTTTACTTCTTCCTTACCAGCTTGGATGCTTTTCATTTCTTTTTGTTTTCGGATTGCTGAGGCAAGAACTTCTAGAGCTATGTTGAATAGAAGTGGTGAGAGTGGGCATCCTTGTCTTGTTCCTGACCTAACGGGAAAAGATCTCAGGTTTTCACTAGTGAGTTCAATGATGTTGGTTATGGGCTTTTCATCTCTGATCTTTATTATGTTGAATTATGGCCCCTCTAGGCCTACTTTGCAGAGGGTTTTTATCATGAATGGCTGTTGTTAAATGTGAATAATTTTGTAGGAACTGAGACATAGGTGAAAGCACTCGCATTTTGTAGATTTGGGTGGGTTTGGAAGAGATCATTAATTATTTTCAGCAAACACTTTTCCAGGTGGGCATTGTTCTATTAATAATTATACTTGAGGAACTTTATATCAAATAGATAATCAATAAAAATATATATGTATTAGTAACAGGAAATGATTTTCATTAAATAATTGTTTCTGGTATCAGAAATCACTTAATGGTTTTCAAAATAATCAAAAATTATATTTCATTTGCTACTTTGCATACATACACTTTGCACAATAAATATTGGTTTTGTGTGGACTTTGCTTACAAAGCACCAACAATACCTGATTATTTGATCAAAGTGGTGTTTTGTGTCAAGGAATCCAGTGCACAATTTCCTGTGAACTCAAACCCAGTGGAGAAGACTATACAGTGAAAAACTGTCTTATACCCCCAACAGAGTAATCAGAATCGAACGAGATTTCAGCATTTCAGCATGCTGGCATTATGATGTCCATTGTTCACAGCACAGTGCTTTCCGCTGGTCATAGTGGCGTCAGATCTACCTGTATTATTTTGCACGGATGAGTGCATGAGTTGTAGGCACACGCATGGATTTGTGTATATGTGTGTAACTTCTAAGCTCGTGCTACAAAGAAAGATCAAGATCAACTCTGTAAATCCTCATGAATGCATCACCGAGGCTTGTAGATATGGCTTACCTGTCCACTGCGTTCTGCCATTTGGAACTTTGCTGATGACAGCAACTTAGCCAAATGACCTTAAAGAATCAAAATACATGTCACAGAGTCCATGTACTGCGGACATATAATTACTGACGTATTGATGGAAAACATAATAGCACCCAGCACTTACAGAGGGTTCACCACGGCCGGCCCACCCCTCAGTACTTCATACGTCTCAACAAACTTGGTTCTTGAGGAGGAAACCACAGAAGTGAGGCATTCCTGTTTTCAAGCCCATTCCCCAGAGGAGGAAAACTGAGGGAGGACAGAGGGACTTGTTAAGGTCACGTAGCTCGTAAGTGGCAGAGCTGGAATGGAACCCAGACAGGTGCCTCTCGATTCCAGCTCCTAAACCCTACTGCATGCGACCCTGCAGCCTGTCACATGGCCCTTGCGTAAATGCACCCCTGTAAACTCAGGCATGTCCCTTGCAGGCAGGATAGACATTCATCTGGACTTTATGGAGAAGTTTAATTGTCTACGTAGTTGGCCAATTATCTGATTCTTTGTTGTTGTTGCTTATAAAATATGGTCGTTATACACATTTTTTTACACTCTTATTTTTTGTTGAGCTCTAAGCCCGCGGCAAGTTAGAACCTGTGAATGAAAATGGTCACAGTCCGTCCGAGGGCAAGCGAGTGGGGCTGCTTTCGTGGAGACCCTCACGCTGTCACCCCACTAGCAGCAGAAGAGTCATTTATGCTCCTAGAGGCCTGGCTGCGCGTCAAGAAATGTTCTGCGGTATTTCAAATCCAGAAAGGTTCTGGGCAGGGTCGGCCTGGGTCTGCATCCACATGCGCTCAGAGGCCTGAGACCACTGCAGGGGCAGGGGGAGCTGAGACTCCCATGGAGACTGTGATGAGAGTTCCAGGGCCAACTGGGACCCAGGAGCACCCTAGAGATGAGCCCCGCGCTGACGGACGGAGCCCCGCGCTGACGGAGGGAGCCCCGCGCTGACCGATGGAGCCCCGCGCTACCCTGATGGACGAACAGCAGGAAAGAATCTTGGTGTTTAGTGTCATTAAAATGCATTCCACCTGAGCTCCTTGGAACTTACAAGAGTAGCCATTAGGGGCCAACAGAGCTGTGAGCCCTGAGGGGAGAACCCTTCCCTCCCACCTGAGCCCGTGGGGCGGTTGGGGTTGACAGAGCAGGAAGCAGGGTGAGGCCAGCGCCCTCAGACAGGCTGTAGCGGCTGGACGATGGGCAGCACGTCCGACACCCATGCGGGAGAATGGCCACAGCAGTGGGGACCTGGCCACCTGAGGAAAACCAGTCACCAAGGAGAGGCTGGAGAAGACCAGAGGCGGCAGGGCTGTGGGGCCCACGCAGGAGATGCTCAGGGCTTGGTGCAAAGTGGAGCTGGCTCAGGGCCCTGGTGTGTGTGGCACCCACTGGACAGGTTCACAGCCTCGGCTGGCTCCTGCTCCTTGCCCTCTCCCCTCTCTGGTCTGGGTAAGAAGTCTCACCATTCTCTCAGTCAAGTGCAGGCTGGGAAGCTATTATATAATCATAATGATCCCTGTGGAATTGTTGCACACAAGCCACGGGAATCAACTGCAGGAAGAAATCCAAATTATGGAAGTTTATTTATTTATTTTTTAAAGATTTATTTATTTGAGGGGGGTAGGGGCAGAGGGCGAGAGAAAATACTCAAGCAGACTCCCCACTGAGTGCGGAGCCCCACACGGGGCTCAATCTCATGACCTTGAGATCATGACCTGAGCCGAAATCAGGAGTCGGCTGCTTAAGCGACTGAGCCACCCAGGCACCCCAAATTATGGAAGTTTAATGTGTATCAAGCCTGTTAAAATAAACCAGTGGAGAAGAGATGTGCTACAGAATAAATGTCTTGCACTCAAGCTTCCTACACTCCTCCAGCTACAGGAGGGCGAACGGCGAATTGTATGGTGTTTCTTACCGGAGCCATTTGTTCATCTCAGTAATGGAGAAGTTAACTTTGCCTCTTGGGTATAAATGATATAATCAGAGACACAGCAGTTAGGTTTAACCCAGAAACATTGTAAAAACCTTTATATACGTTGTAATAAACCTTCATGTTATAAGACAATGAAATCCAAAAGCAATAAATGTGGAAACATGATGGAAGTTTGCATCCAGAATGCATATGGGTTGCAATTAATGAATGTGTAACCAATAATTAGCTAAATAAATACTCAAAAGGTACTAACAGTTCCACACCAACAATGGCCCTTATGCTTACAGATTATATTAAGCCTTTCAGAGGGCATGTTTGATGTCCTCTTCCAGATGGCCCAGGACTAGAATCAGACAGGAGGGAACAGAAATAATGGACATCTGCATAAAAATGTTCAGCTCCACTAGTAAATCTAAGTTATAGCCACTTGAGTTACTACTATTTTACTATTGAAGGAGACAAACTAAAAATCTGTGACATGGGCAGGCCATGGGTGAGCCCCTTAAGCAGGATCCTCGTTCTAGGGACCAGGCTAGCCTGGACCGCTGTGCCCAGTCCTCACCTCTGGCTCGGCAGTCCCACCTCTGACATGAGAACCTGAAGTACACAGGAAATATTTTAATGATGGCATTGCTATTAACCCTTACATTAGCAATAACTTCAGTCTCATTATTGGTAAATGCCCGTATCATAGAGCGTTACACTTCCCTGTTCACATACTACTGGTGTCCTGACTAGACGGAAGTCTGAGGGTAGAGACCCGATCTTAATTATTTTTGTGTCCTCAGCATTTGACAGGACCTGGCGTGGAAACAATCAATGAATATTTACTGAATGGAAGTCAGCTAGATCAAGGTAGTTAATAAGATGTAATAATGTAACCTTTATAATTATATAAAACTTGCATTACATGGAAAGGCACACAGAATAGAATTACAAAACCAAAATCCTGAAGTGCATGCACCAGCTGCAGTTGCATGACGTACAGCTGTCTGCTCACCACGGGAGACCGCCCCGCGCAGCAGCAGTCTGGTGAGCCTGGGTATGCTCCCCGAGATCCCTGTCTCATTTGTGTCTGTCTTCTCCCCCAGAAAAGGAAATATCCACTTTTCAACGTTCTAGTAAATCACCAGAGTGCAGACAGACTTGGACTTAAAACTTGTTCAATACATGTTGCTGAATTAAGTAATGAAAGTAGAACTCCGCAGAGTGCCTGGTACTAGGTAGGTGCTCTTTTTAATTATTTTTAGAAATACAAGAGACAAAGAACCAGGTAAAGGCTAATAATTGAGTCTTACTAGTTTATTTTTATAAAATGGGCTATAATAATACACACTGAAAGAGAAAAAGGCATAGCAAGTAGCTGATGCATTTTTGAAAATATCAAATGAAAAATGAATGCAAAGTTTTAAACTTTATTTTTAAATCCTGTTACCTAGGCAACCTGACTATCCAGCTTGTCTTATTCCCCTCAGCTTCTGGAAGGCTGAGGATTAACTTGTTAGATTTCTAGAGTAGAAAGGAGCCTCAGAAGTCAGGATGCAATGTAACAACAATGAGCACATGCCCCAGCAGATCACTCAGGGAGCAGCCCACGGGGCACGCACCAGTTGTCCCTCACAGCTTGACCAGGTAGGCTTTGTTGTTGCCCTTCCCATCCATCCTGCTCTCTCCCTTTGTTGACTCTGCTCTCTCCCTTTGTTGACTCTGCTCTCTCCCTTTGTTGACTCTGAAGAAGCTAGCTGCCATAAATCCTGTAACGAAAGACTCTGAATGCTGCCAACATCCTCATGAGCAGGGTGTGCGTGCTTCCCCAGTCTGACCTCCAGATGAGGATGCAGCCCAGCCAACACCTTGCCTGCAACCTTGAGACTGTGAGCAGAATACCCAACTAATCCATTTCTAGACTTCTGACTCACGGACACCATGAGGTCATCAGTGTGTGCTGTTTTAAGTGGCTACAGCTGGGGTAATGTGTTACACAGCAATAAATAATAAACACATACGATCTATTCCATTTATTCTATTAACACCAGTAAAGAGTGTGATGCCAGTATATAGTGAAGATGTTAGTGGCTACATGGTTATTGGTTTGCATAGTTCTTATTAATCTGAACATATCTTTAGAATATTAATAGCCCAGGTCATTCATGAAATAGATAAAAGTTAAGATTTCTAAAAATTTTGCACATAGTGGTAGTTCCTCTATGTATTTAGCTCTCAAATTAGTTGATACAATTAGTAGATAAAACTTAAAGACTCACGGGGTACAAAAGGATTATTTACTATGAATTGATTTCCTACTGTGTGCCAGACTGCTCTGGGCATGTCACAGACAGCGGCTTGCCCTCAGAACAATCCTGGGAGGAAGCTATTTTCATTAAGTCTAGTTTCTGCTGGAAAAATGGAAGGTTTGAGAGGTTAAGCAACTTGCCCAAAGCTGAGCTCTGATCTGAGCCCAAGTTAGATGGACCCCAAAACTCATGTCCTTTTCATATATCCTGCTGCTTATTTTTTAAGTTTTTAAACTAGAAAGGTAGGAGATTCTCTTCCCCCAGTTTTATTCATCTATTTGCTTTTACCAGTACATTTTTAAAAAGATTTATTTATTTATTTTGGAGAGAGAAAGAGAGGGAACACGCATGCGAGTCAGGGATGGGACAGAGGGAAAGGATCTCAAGCAGGCTCCTGGAGCAAGGAGCCTGATGCTGGGCTCGATCTCATGACCCTGAGATCAAGACCTGAGCCCAAACCAAGAATCGGACATTTAACTGACTGAGCCACCCAGACGCCCCTACCAGTACATTTTTAAAATAAGAATCTTTAAATATTTTTAAATCATCATAATTATGTTGAACATATGAGAGAGTGGAAATGCAAGCACTTTCCTTATTCCCTCACCAAATATTTTTGAGTGTCTTTTATTAAATTTTATACAAATAGTAATTTTAATTTTGCTAGTTGTTAGCTACATTATTTCATTTTATTATTTCCATAAATATTTGCATCACAAAGAATACTGCAGTTTATATATGTCTTGGGTATGAATGAGCTGCAATTAGTGTTGACTAAGTACTTCAAGTATAATTTTCAAAAAGTTAAAAACATGGTTCCCACACAAGTAAAAAATGAATATGTAGAAAAGATAAATGAAATGAGGGATGGTTCTTTGAAAAGATAAACAAAGTTGGCAAAAAAACATAAATTTATTTATTTGAGAGAGGACTCAAGTAAATAAAATTAGAAATGAAAGAAGAGATGTTACAACTGAAACCACAGAAACACAAAGAATCACAAAAGACTACTATGAAAAATTATACACCAATAAGTTGGTTATCCTTGAAGAAAAGGATGAATTCCTAGAAACATAAAAACTACTGGGTCTGAATCATGATGAAACAGAAAATCTGAACAGACCGATTACTAGTAAGAAGATCAAAATCATTAAACAAAAACCTCCCCACAAAATCCAGGACCAGATGGCTTCACTGGTGATTTCTACCAAATGTTCAAAGACAAATTAATACCAATCCTTCTCAAACTCTTCTAAAAACTAGAAGAAGAATGAACTCTTCCAAACTAATTTTACCAGGCCAGCATTGCCTTAATACTAACACCAGACAAGGAGGCCATGAGGAAAGAAACTTACAGGTCAATATCTCTGATGAAAATATATGCAAAAATCCTCAATAAAATATTAGCAAATTGAATTCAACAATACATTAAATGGGTCATACCCTATGATCAAGTGGGATTTCTCCCAGGGGTGCAGGGATAGTTCATCATCTGCACATCAGTCAATGTGACACACTGCATTAACAAAGTAGAGGATAAAAATCATATGAGCATCTCAAAAGATGCAAAAAAAAAAAAAAGGATTTGACAAAACTGAACACGCATTTATGATAAAAACTCTCAACAAGCGGGTGTAGAAGGGACATTTCTCAACGTAATAAAGGCCTATAGAACAAGCCACAGCCACATCATACTCAATGAAGAGTTGAAGGCTTTTTCTCTAAGATCTGGAACAAGACAAGGATGCCCATTCTTGCCATTTTTATTCAACACCATATTAGAAGTCCTAGCCAGAGCAATTAGGCAAGAAAAAGAGATAAGAGGTATACAAACTGGAAAGGAGGAAATAAAATTGTCACTATTTGGAGATGACCTAATATTATATATAGCAAACCTAAAAACTCCACTGAAAATAAAAGAATTCAGTAAAGTTGCAGGAGACAAAATCAATGCACAAAAATCTATTGCATTCCTATACACTAATAACGAATTTTCAGAGAAATTAAGAAAATAATCCCATTTACAATTTCATCAAAAAGAATAAAATACTTAGTAATAAATTTAACTAAGGAGATGAAAGACATGTATACTGAAAACTACGAGGCATTAATGAAAGAAACTGAAGAAGACACAAAAAAATGGGAAGTTATCCCATGCTCATGGATTGGAAGAACATTGTTAAAATGCCCACACTGCTCAAAGAAATCTACAGAGTCAATGTAGTTCCTATCAAAATTCCAATAACATTTTTTTTTTGCAGAAATAGAACAAACAATCCTAAAATGTGTATGGAACTACAAAAGACCCCAAGTAGCCAAAGCAATCTTGGGTAACTTGTTGTGGTCTAAGAGTATCTCCAAGACAATTTTATATTTATAGATTTCTGTGTTCATAGGGGAAATAATCCCCCAAAATACTGATTTGAAAGAAAGGGCCAATTCTGATGAATGAATCTGGTGTACCTGGTCTGTAGATACTACAATTCATGACTGTTGAGGTTTGAAACTACCCACAACAACTAGACTCTCACTGCCGCTGTAGTTCCATGACTTGAAGCTGCCTCTCAGTCAACTGTGAGCCCTGGAAACATAGGAAGGTGTAAAGTTAGGGGTCTTTGGAGACCCCTGTGTGGGTCTGGCATTGCACATTCTGGGAAATCAATACAAGTAAGCTATGACTCAAGAAAAAGGAAAATCTTCTAGGGAACTCAAGGTTTGCATAAGGAAAATTCTCGCTGGAGGACTCCCTTCATCTGAGAGGTGTCACTCCCTCACAATGAAAGGGAAAGGGGAACAGGAAACACACTTTCTATACTTTTAAAGAAAGAGAAAAGAGAGAGAGCAGAAGACTGCAAATCATTGTCGGGGAGGTGGTTACTCTACTTGGGACTAGGCTTATACAAACATCATTACTAACAGAGGTGGGGGAAGTTGAAATTTCTGTGCAGCTGACTTGGGGTGGAGTGGGCTGAAACAGAAGTCAGTTGCCTTTTATTTTAAGCCCTTCTGAACAATGCGATTTAAAAAAAACTGTGCACATATATTAACATGATATTTTAAAACAAAATTATGAAGAAATTTAGAATTTTAGATCCAAAAGGGACTGAAGAGGCCATCTAAACTGACTCATTTTATGGAGAAATTTTAGTGTCAGCATCAGAAATGTTGGTTCACAACTAAAAATAATGAAGAGACTATATACCTGCCTGTAGAACATACATATTCTATTCTGAATTCACGTGTTTCTAGCTCAGAATCAATGGAATAAGGTGATACCATCATTAAAGCTTAATCAAGTTTTTCTACCTTGATATTCAAGGCACAATGCAAGAAATATAACAATGAGAATATATTTGAATTTTCACCGAGTCACAGAGATGGCAAGGCACAAACCAGAAGACCAGACGCATCAGTGGGGAGGTGCCACCAAGCACTGTAGTTCCTTTGGGGATTATTTAAAGTGATTTGTTTGTCTCCTTAAACTTCCTCAGTGTTTACACTGTCCTGTGTTATCTATAAAGATATGTTTCCAATCAGATATATTCTCTTCTCCAAAAGGGAACACTGCACATAAAGAAATCTTAAATAATTCCCAAGTTTTCGGTACTACTTAGCAATACTTGCTCTCCCAAGCATCTAAAGGAGACTTTCTGAAATAAAATTTACTCCAAACCACTTTCCCACTCACTTTCTCAAATGTTTAAAGCAAACAAGCTTAAAAGGCAAGATTCTGTTAGAAGTGCCTTTGCATAGCTCCCTAAATTCCTAAGCCCATCTCTGTGTGTGGTCTGGTACCTGTGGATTCCCCGGACCCAGGCCCCCAGGCCTGGAGTGGATACGGCCGGGCTTCACCCGGTGGGCCCGGCAGGCCTCCCGCTGCCGCTGCCACGGGGACCTCGACCGAGGAGGTGGCCGCGGATCGGGCGGTCCGCTGAGGATGCTCGGGGACCGCGCGGACCGCGCCACCTGCTCCGGGGGTACTTGTCGAATCCCGATCCAGTCACCCGGAGAAAGAACTGTCACTCCAAGAATGAAAGCCAGCTCCAAATATCTTAAATAGTTCAGACACAAAGTGGCAGCGAGGCCATTAGCTTGACAAACCACTGTTACTTGAAAACAAGTTTCTAAATAGTTTAAAATTTAAGGGAGCACAAAGGAACATTTGGTTATTCAAGAGTTGTTTTTACGAGAAACTATTTCACAAGACTGCTTGGAAAGTGGCTTGGTACTCACATCTTCGTGTTCACACGCGGCTAGTTAAGGAAAGACGTGAGAATGTGCGAGATCACAGAATCCCAATTTTCTCTTTTTACCCCTGGAGTCTTCTTATTGGGATGCCAGTAATTGTGGCTTCTAATGGCACAACTGGAAAGGGGGACAGAAGAGCACAGCGGGTTTACGGCCTCCCAGCGGGGCTCCGGGCGGGTCGGGGGCCCGCGGCGTTTCCTCGGCTGGTCCCTGCTGTGCCCTCATTAGCGCCCACTCTCCTTAATGGCTTCCTGTGGCTGGATGTTTACTTGTCATTTGTTGTCGCCTTTGTCTTCCCGCTACTGAACGGCAGGCTGACCGCGACTTTTCTTTCCTGCCTTGCAGCTTTTTCCTGGGGGTGAACAGGCGTCCCCGCGACCCCCCACCCCGCGCGCCCCACCTGGTGCCCCGCGTGCACCCAGAGTACAGCCCCACCGCGTGCGCCCCGGGTATCACGAACACCCCCACCTCACCGCCCCCCACATGCATCCCATGCAGCGCCACCTGGCGCACAGCTCCCCCCTGCGCCGTCCCCCATGCACTCCACGCACCTCAAACAAGCCCAACTCCCTGCCCCCTGCATGCACGCCACTCAGCGCCACCTCACGCACAGCCGCCCCCCGCACTAACCCCCACATGAACCGCAAACACCACTACCGCACCGCCCCCCGCATGCACCCCACGCGGCGCCAACCCCGCAGCTCTTCTCTTCGCGCACCATCCCGCTCCGCGCCCCGCCTCGCCCTGCACCCCACGCACCGCAAATACCCGCACTTCACCCTACCCCTGCATGCACCCCACGCGGCGCCACCCGGCGCAGTGCTACCGCTCCTGCACCCCGCGCACCGCCCCCCGCCACGCATCGCCCCTCCCCCGGCGTGCACCCAGCGCATGCATGTGCGCCCTGCTCATGGCCTCCCCGAGTGCCCCCCGCGCGCCGGTACCCCGCGCCCTGGCGCTTCCCCAGTAGGACTTAGGACAAGCTGGGAGCAGGGCTGAGAAACCCTGTACAGGCATTCCCGCTGCCGCAGTGTTGTGTGTGTCCCGTGTCAGATGTGCTTCATCGTCAGAACGACCCAGGAATTGGGGGGCCCGGACCCCGCAGCCCCTCAGCCCTGGGTAGGTGAGACAATGTCAGACCCTGACAGCCCCTCAGGGACACGTGAAACGCGGAAAGCTGGAAGGAGCGGACACCCCAACACCATGCCCCCCCGAACCCTTACGCTTCGTGAGGGTCTGCTTTCTGAACCCCCGCAGGCACTCGTGATGACTGGCACGGCAGACGTGCCTTTCATTTCAGCGCCTTTCTCTTCTGAGCAGAGCCCCAGGAACAGCCGTGGGGGGTGAAAGCTCTTCCTGCCCAGGGAGGGAGGGAACCTACCTGGGGGGCCACCGCAGCCTCTACCGAGAACGACCTCACAAAGTGAGGAATTGCTTTGGAAATTGGACGGAAGACATTGTCCGATTAGCGCTGACGTCAGCTACATTTGCATCATCATCAAAAAAAAAAAAAATCCCCTAAAGTTTTTAGAGCCCTGTGCTTCCAGATTTTATTCTTCTTGAACTGAACATGGGAAATTCCACTCCCAAGTTAAAAATCCCTGGGTTAATTAATTTTTCTGGGCGGCCCTTCTTTTAAAGAAACTGCCCGGTATACCTAATTATACTTACTAACAAGGGCCTTATCAGTGTGACACGTCCTCCCAATTTCTAAGAGATGCAATGATATTTAGAAGAGGTGAGAATCCCGGTGGCATCATTTATGACCGCGTATTCCTACGTGACAATTGGTTTATAGTGTATGGTAATGCTAAAGTCCTCCTGTTAAAGGGACATCAAATTAGAAATTGAATTGTAAAAGACAGTCATCTTTATCTACTTCCTCTCACTGTCCTCAAGGCTGCTCTTCCCCCTCTTTCTCCCTTTTGTCCCTAATGTTCTTCTGTCCTCCACCAGCATCTTCTAAAGCAGTCCCCTTACATTAACTCCCAGCGACTACTATTGAGGTTGGAAGGAGGCGGAGGTGAAAGATAAGGAGAAAGGAAAAAAAAAAAATCCAAAAAAGCCCAGTTTACTTCCCTTCAAATTGTTCTCTTTAATTTTTAAATACAAATGAACCCCTTGAATTTAGGGACAGAGACTTTCAAAGGTGTTATGTACTTTTTTGGGGTCAATTACTGTTGAAAATAACCCTTTCCTAACTAGATATCTGTAAGGTATCCACATGTTATACTCTGGTGCTTAGAAATGGGATTTTAAATTCATAATTATCTGCTGACTTACAATTTGCCACTAAAGTATCACTGAAATACAATTATTGTTCTCTCTGAAAGTAAGATTACAGAGCTGGAAAAGGAGTTGTCCAGATGTGGCCCCTTGAAGAGCATGAGCCCCGTGAGGAGATTTGGAAGCTGATTCAGGAGGAAGCTTGTGGAACAGAAATCAAACAAAAACTCCAGAATTTAAAATTTAAAAGTGTGTATTTTTCCTATTTGTTTCTTCTGGATTTTGATAAGCGTTTTCACTTTTTAGCAGTCCTGGGCAGTGGTGATGTAATCTGCCTTCCAGTTAGTTTAATGTTACAGGTGGGCTGTTTTTAAGAGATTTTCGGAGTCTTTTGGAAACTATGTGGGCTTCAATATAAAGTTCTAGGTCAGTAGGCACTGTAAACTCATGCTTCCGAGGGTGTGCTTCCCTTCATGAGCTGGCGTCTGCGACAGCAATGACCAAGAACCAAATCTCAGAGTCAGAAAAACCGCCCACTTTCCCCTCAGTCCCTGGGCTGCCTCTCTCACCAGAGTGAAGAAATTCACTTCAGTAAGTGCTGAGCATTCCTTCTCGCTAAGTACTGCGCACAAAGACATGCGATAAATGGCTGAGGGGCGAAAAGCCGGTGTTCCCAAAAAGCGTTGGAGGTTTGAGAACGTGAGATTTTAAAGTGGGGCTGCAAGAAATTTTGTAAGTTAAATTTACTTTGTTGAATCCTATAACACCAGTCATATCCCGCAGTGGGTTTCATCCCAACCGTATCACGGACGCTTATGGAAGCAGAGCTGTGAACGCCAGTGGTGGGGAAGGGAATGAAACGAATCAACACCGTTGGGTGACTTGTGATGCTTTCAGATGAAGAGGTTGGTTGAGTAGCCCGTGAAGAGCTTCATAGGGCTGGAGATAAATGCTATCTTCTCTGAGGTCTGTAGAGCTCCCGGATGAATGAAATCCTCTCGGGTTCTTGCATGAGTATTTATTAAATGGTCACCATGCCAGGCACTAGTATAGGCAATGTGGTACACAGTGACCAGGACCGGCTGATATTCACGCCGCCTTCTTTGGGCAAAATGCTGAGGCAAAGTATGTTTAGGTGAGCACCATCTTTTATAAACTATGCATTCACATTAATATCTTGCGTGAATAGTCTAGACTCTCTTCCCTAACCTGTGCTCTAGGTTTTATAGACAATGTTATCTTTCACATTACTGCAAATATTGCTATGTGCCGTTTCCATAAAAAGGTCTAAAAACATTTTGTTCAAACTTGCAGATTTCTTCCATAATTTCTGCACTTCATGCATTTAACACACAAAGTTAACTTGCAGAGAAGATTCACACATTGTTAGTAAAGTAACTTATTTTTTTTTTTAGAACAGAAAAATTCAAGGGCAAATTGTGGTGAGGTGGCTTGGAGCAAAAGGGCCTGTCGCTTTTTCGT
The DNA here is from genome assembly GCF_002007445.2 of Ailuropoda melanoleuca. NCBI lineage: Eukaryota > Metazoa > Chordata > Mammalia > Carnivora > Ursidae > Ailuropoda > Ailuropoda melanoleuca. The sequence continues at coordinate 107,435,641 of NC_048227.1, read as the reverse complement.
GCACACACAGAACTCCCAAAGGGCGAAGGGCAGATGATGTGGGAGCCAGCTGAGAACGTTCCTCCACCTGGGCGTTCAGGACGAGGGGCCAGCGCTCCTGAGTATGAGGAAGCAAGGAGGGACAGTTTGGCGCCCGTCATTGTGGAATGAATGGCTTATGGCTGTTCACGCTGACCTGCCCATTTATATATGTAAATGGGACTTAAATCTTGGAGGCACACTGTGGATCTTTTTTTTTTTTTTTAAGATTATTTATTTATTTATTTGACGGAGATAGAGACAGCCAGGGAGAAAGGGAACACAAGCAGGGGGAGTGGGAGAGGAAGAAGCAGGCTCCCAGTGGAAGAGCCTGACGTGGGGCTCGATCCCAGAACTCTGGGATCACGCCCTGAGCCGAAGGCAGACGCTTAACGACTGAGCCACCCAGGCGCCCCAACACTGTGGATCTTTTTGAGTGGACACAGAAACTGGGACATCTGAATGAAGGTTTTGAATTAGAGATAGAAGAAACAAAAAACCCCCAAACAATCGTTCTCACTCTTGAGAGCGTGTAGGTGTGCAGGTGACATATGGAGGTACTGTGGTGAGCTCGGAAGAGTTTCTGTTGTCAAAACATTCCTTTCCGCCATTATCGTGTGCTCTGTGTTTTCTAATACATCAGTGTGATGGGACATCCCAACACTGGAAATCTCCGTCGTCATCCGGTCATCATAGATCTGTGGCAGTCCTAAGACTAGACCTCAGGGGTCTGAGCACCCAAGTTAGTGGCTTGTTCATAAATATTTACAAAAGAAAAATTGTAATGTTTTCTAGAAAACAGAGGACCTTGTTCCAAATAAGTATCTACAAGTGCTGTTTACTATAATTTTGGAGTATTTAAATGCTACATATAAAACATGTTTCTTGTCTCTACCAAAATAAGTTTAGTTTTTGTTGGAATTTTAAGAATTAAAACACATTGATATAATTTTTAATTTGTATATAATGATAAAAAAATCTACTAGCACTCATATATATAAATAATATTATTAAATATTAAAATACAAGAATAAGTACTGAAAGAAAGGGCTATACATTTCCAGTTTTGTGCCAAAAGGATGAATTTATTGTTCAAATGTTAAACTTGATCTTAAATATTAAGCAATGTATGTCAATGTGAATTCATATTCCTTTCTATTTATAGGGTAGTGAGAATTTATAATATCAAATGCTACATTGTGTTACTGCATGAGCAGATGGTCCTTGATAACTTTAAAATACTTCTTTCCAGTGTCTACTCCTAGACCCTGGGCTGTTCCTAAGACAAGAAAAACCGGGCTGATGGTCGATGCCGATCAGAGGGAAGAGGTGAGATTTCTCATATTGATGAAAAATGTGTTTTCTAACACTCTATTTTAATTCCAATAAGGAATATTTTTTTGCGTCTATCATGTTCCATGATTTTTAGTTAATTGATTTAAAAAATTCATTTCAGCACAGTGGTGAGTGTAATAAGCATTTTTAAGTTATTATTTCATGCAAAGTAATGCTTCACATCATCCAAATAGTTTTTATTTGGGCGATCTAAAAGAGGACAGTCATGGTCCCTGCCTCTGAAGAGAATACCATGCATCTGGGGAGATAAAACCATCTAAAAATGGCACAAGGAGGGTAACAAAATCACCAAGTGGAAATATAGGTTTGGAGAGGAAGAAAATGAGCTACGCTTGTTCCTTATTATATAAAATCAGGGTGAAAGTGAACCAGGGAGTTTCCGTGTACACAGCAGGTCCAGTACGGCTGGAAAGGGTTTGCTTTTCCAGAAAGGAGAGTGCTTGTCCCCACGTGTCTGGTCTCTCGAGCTGGTGGAGCTGGTATGGCTCTTGAGGTCGCGGCCCCAGCACAGGGATAAGGATGCATTTCTTCTGACAGGTACGGTGCTTCCGTCGTTCTCCCTTTGCTCTTCTGTGCATCTCTGTTCCTTCCCCGAGTGGTGTTTTGCCTGTTACTCCAAAGCTAGACGGCACAATTTGGAAACTAAACACAGAAGGATCTAGGATAGAACGTAGAACAGTATGAAATGTGTTTCTGTACCTGCACTTCACTGGTTAGATTTCAAAACTAAGATCACCTTTGTGCCTTGGTTCATCGCGTTGGAGTTTTTTTGGGGGGGGCATATTTGCACCTGGTGGTAGCAGTGAAGGGAAGACTGAATCTTGGAGTAAGAAAATCTGGGTCCAACTCCTCATTTTGTCCCTTTAAAGTGGTCTGAGCATGTTGTCAGCCCCCGAGTTCATTTAGAAACAGTGATGATAATGCCTATTTTGTGAGCAGAACCCGCGTGAAAGTGCCCAGCACAAATCCATTTAAAGATAAAAATGAAGAATTATGCTGCTTAAATATGTTTGATTTTGTTGTGAATGGTTTTATCATTCTTTTTCTGAACAAGCTGGTAGGTTGTGTCGTGAACTTTTCCTTCAGCAGATAGTCATTGGGGGACAGACGATAGCCAGAGCTGTTTGGAGGAGGGCAGGTGACTGGGGTTTGTTCCCTACGTCCAGTGGGGCTGGGGCCAGCGTACGGTCCACTGTGCCCTCCTAGACGAGCTGAGGAGGGCTGGCCCTTCGCACCTGGGTGCAAGGAGCACATCACTCTCAGTCTGCCAGACAGGGCAGCATTTTGGGGGCCACTTTGTCAGATGGTTGGAGATGGCTGAAAGTTTAATTTGCCCCAAACATTTGTCTTATGCACAGCATTCTCTGCAGGGAAGGCAACATAGTCTCACGACTCCAGACTCAGAAGTTCCATTTAACAGCTTTCAATCAAGATAAATCTTACATATTGAACTAGGAAAGGTGGTTTTCTCGAATAATGTTAGAAATGTGGAGCATTTGGGAAAAATAAAACACACTATCTGCCTGAAAGTAAGACTTATTGTCTCTCGAGAAATTGAAGAAATAACAGCTGTCTTTGATGTGAATGATTCCTGGCCACCCCTCCTCTAGTCAATGAAGGACTGAAAGCACTTTCTCTGTCCACATATCCAGGCACACGCGTAGAAGTTCTGCTATTATGCAGTTCAGCAGCGGAGGTGGGCGGGACTCAGTAGACGACGTACCAGGTTTCATGCACGTTTCAAGGCAAGGATGAAAATGTCACCCCCTTTTCAAAAGAAAGCTGGACTGCATGATAAAGCTCTAGAAACGTCCACACAGGAAAGACCCCAACAGGTTTACCTGGTTCTGGGAAGACATGTGTAAGGGGAAGGTACGGGTCCCCAGACACTTGGGATTCTCAGATGGGTTTCATATTATTTCATATTCCAAAAAGTATATATCAGATGTATTTCATATTTTTCCTAAGTAGCTTCAGAGACCAGACTAGGATCAAAGGGAAGGAATTACAAAGAATTAAATTTCAGTTCAAGATGAGAGGGAATTTTTTTAATGACTAAAGGTGTACCCTTGCTCCAGGCTAACTTTGGGTAGCCTGGAAGTGTGTAAGCCTAAACTGGGCACCACCACCCACCTTTCCCGCATCCTACCACTGCCCCCATACCCCCACACCAGGGATTTCAGTTTTGAAAGAGAGGCTCACCTAGGCAGATGTTAATGTTCCTCCTGATTCAGAGTGTCTAGTCATCTAGATACAGAGAAAAAACAAGTAGAAAATTAAGGCACAAAGTGAAAAATAAATGTACTATAGAAAACTCCTATTCAGAAGCCTGCTTGAGTATAGATGCTAGTTTATAACCCTAAAGCTATGATACACATGCAAGTGTTTATAATGTGTAATGATTAGAGTTTTCCATTTTACAGCTTTTAAGGAGATGTTAACATTACCTTACCTATGAAAAAAATCACCGCTAAATTTAAGACAGACTTATTTGGCAGGCATCAATCTGCAATATCACAGTGCCATGGGAAAAGACTCCAGAGAAGAGACTAAAAAATGTTCTACGCAAAATATCATAATAAGGATGAAAGGGTTTAAAGTTCATATATTTTTTAAAGATCTATTTATTTGGGAGAGAGAGAGAGAGCACAAGTACAAGTGGGAGGAGGGGCAGAGAGAGAGGGAGAGAGAATCTCAAGCAGACCCCACACTGAGCACAGATGGTGATGCGGGGCTCGATCCTATGACCCTGAGATCATGACCTGAGCTGAAACCAAGAGTCAGACGCTCACCTGACTGAGCCACCCAGGTGCCCTGGGTTTTTAGCGGATGTTAAAGCAATAAGGCAAATAACAAAAATAATAACACTACATATTTAATATGGTATTCCAAACATCTAACCTGGATTATACCAGTTAATCCTCACACAGACCCTGTGAGATGGCATACCTACTCTTTTTTAGTAAATTAATTTTGCAGATGAGGAAATGGAAACTTAGGACAATTGATAACTCACTCACAGAGGGTAACCAGCTAGCAAGGCATGGGCCCTGTGTCCAAACCCAGCCTGTCTCCAAAGCCTGTTTCCCAGCCATACCTCTCTGAGGTAAAGCACAAAATTACCAGAGAACATGCAGCACATGCACAGAGAAACCCTTCCTGTGACCAGTGAACACGAGTCCACCAATTTCATTATTAATGTTTATTAATAAAGTGATATAAATTACATTACAGGAAAAGACAACTACAGACCAATACCTCTCATGAACATAAATGCAAAAATTCTCAACAAAATAGTAGCAAATCAAACCCTCCAAAATATAAAAAGAATTATACACTGTAACTAATTGGGATCTACCCCAGGTATGTAAGGCTGGTTCAACTTTCGAAAATCAATTGATATAATTCGGTACGTCAACAGACTGAAAAAGAAAAATCACGTGATCATATCAGTAGATGCAGAAAAAGCATTTGACAAAATCCAACACACTCATTTGTGATTAAAAAAAAAAAACAGCTCTCAGGAAACTAGAAATAGAGGGGGATTTCCTCTACTTGATAAGTATCTACAAAAACATACAGCTAAGATCACACTTAATGGTGAGAAACTCAAGGCTTTCTCACCAAGATCTAGTACAAGGCAGGTGTCCCTTCCCATTATTACTTTTCAACGTTGTACTGGAAGTCCTTATTTATGCAATTAGACAAGAAAAAGAAATAAAGTGTATACAGATTGACAAGAAAGACATAAAACTATCTTTGTTCACATATGACATGATTATCTACGTAGAAAATTGAAAGAATGGACAAAAAACTCCTAGAACTCATCAGTAATTATAGAGTAGTCGCAGGATCCAAGGCTAGCACACAAAAGTCAGTTGTTTTTACCATAGGCCAGCAACGAACAAGCGAAATTTGAAATTAAAAACACAATACCTTTACATTAGTATCCCCGCAAACCCCCCCCCCAAAAGAAATACTTAGGTATTAGAGTTAGGTATAACTCTAACAAAATATGGACAAGTTCTACGTGAGGAAAACTGCCAAGTTCTGACAAACAAAATCAAAAGAAGACCTAAATACCTGGAGAAAGATCCCATGTTCACGGTTAGGAAGGCTCAGTCGTGTCAAGATATCGGGTCTTCCCGACTCTATCTATAGATTCAGTGCAATTCCAATCAAAATCCCAGCAAGTATTTGGTCAACATCAACAAACTATTTCTAAAGTTTATATAGAAAGCAAAAGACCCAGAATAGTCGATACAATACTGAAGGAGAGGAACGGACTTGAAAGACTGACACTCTACATCGATTAGTTACTATAAAGCTACAGTAATCAAGACAGTGAGATAGTGGAGAAAGAGCAGACAAATGGATCAGTGGAACGGAGTAGAGAGCCCAGAAACAGACCCACAGAAATTAGTCAACTGGGACAAAAGCAATACAATGGAGCAAAGATAGTATTTGCCACAAGTGGTCCTAGAACATCTGAGACCTGCATGCAAAAAATGAATCTAGACCCAGACCTCACACCCTTTATAAAAGTTACCCAGATGGAATATATACTTAAATCTAAATGCAAAACTGTGAAACTCCTGGAAGTAAACAGCGGAGTAAACCTATATGCCCCGGTACGGTGATGATATCTTAGATACGACACCAAAGGCATCGTCCATGCTGCGCATGGAGCCTCCTTGAGTTTCTCTCCCTCCCCTTCTCCCTCTGCTCCTCCCTGCTTGTGTTCTCTCTCTCAAAACAAACAAACGAGCAAACAAAAAACTTCTACTCTGAAAGACAACTCCGAGAGAATTTAGAAGACGATCCATGGGTGGGAAAATGTATTTGCAAAAGACTCGTCTGATAAAGGACCGTAATCTACAATATACAAAGAACTCACGAGACTCAGCAATAAGAAAACAGCCCAATTTAAAAATGGACCAAGACTTTAGGACACCCCTCATCAAAGAAGATACACAGATAGCAAGTACACTATGCAAAGACTCTCTGGACAGATGTCATTAGGGAAATGCAAATTCAAACAAGGAGACACCACTACACACCGATGAGAGTGGCCGCAATCTGAACGGCGGCAAGGACGCCGAACAAGAGGAAGTCCCCTTCACTGCTGGCTGGAAGGCACCATGGTGCAGCCACTGTGTAAGACAGTTTGGCAGTTTCTAGCAAAACTACACACGCTCTTGTCATACGATCCAGCGATCAGGCTTCTTATCCTTTACGCAAAGGATAGACTTGAAAACGTTCGTCCACAAGAGCCTGCACACTGAGGTTCAGCGGCTTCATTCGCAATCGCCTGAGCTTGGGAGCAACCAAGACGTCCTCTGGTAGGTGATGGAGAAATGAACGGTGGTCCGTTCAGGCAACGAAAAGTGATTCAGTGCTAGAATGAAGTGCGCTATCAAGCCATGAAAGACATAGAGGAACCTTCAATGCCTATTATTAAGTGAAAGAAGTCAGTCTGTAAAGGCTATGTACCCTATGATTCCAACTATATGGCGTTCTGGAAAAGGCAAAACTACAGAGACAGCGAAAAGATCAGTCGTTGTTGGCAGTGGGGGACAAATAGGCAGAGGACAGAGGAGTTTTAGGGCCGTGAGAACGTTGTTTGATATTACAATGTGGAGTAGATGTCATAATACATTTGTCCAGCCCCGGCGGACACCCCAAGGGTGGAAAGCAAACTAGACTTTGTGTCAGTGTAGCGTCACCCTTGGTAACGCATGTATCTCTTTGGTGAGGGGTGTGGGTGATGAGGGAGGCTCTGGGAAATCTCTGTACTTTCCTCTCAATTTTGTCGTGAACCTGAAACTGCTCTAAAAACAGTCTACATTAAATGCAAAACAAAACTCTAAACCACAGAACACAACGTTTGTATGTATGCTGAAAATAAAATGACTTCTTTCTAAATTTTCCAATTAAAAAAAATGATATAATGTGACTCTGAAGTCTGCAAGTCCCTTCCGAATCATTGCTTTTTGCTAGATGTAAGTGTTTTCACCAGAAACCTTTCTGCAGAAGGACCCTTCAGGTGACTTTGGACCTCGGTGGGTACAGCTCGCACCTAGCTGTGAGAAAGCCTCTTGGCCTTTTATCTGCCCCTGGGTCTCAGTTGGCCACGGAGCTCCTGTTTGGTTTGCCTGCATTAAGGCAAACATATCTTTGACTCAACATTGTTACTCAATAGCTGGCCAAGGAGGAGATTATTCACAGAAAGGTGAGAAAAAAATAAAACTGAAATGAGGCAAGACAGTTTTTAACAGGAGAGGGAGAAGTGCCACTTGAAATTACATCCAAAATGAATTTAAGGTGATTGCTCTAACAATTTGTCAACAGAGAAGACAAGTAAGTGTAGACAAGCCGTGCTTTAGGGGAATGACGATAGAGAAAATTAAAGAAAAGTGGGAGAAAAGGGTGGAACGTATCTGTGGATTCCAGTGTGTCCAGATTTACAGTTTTGCCTGACTAGTTAATCCATTTTCTTTCTAAAACCATGTGGCACAGGACTGTGGTTTTTATCTGTGATGTGATCCCGGAGGGCGCGTGACTGTGGTCACGGGTGTGAGGGGCTGTGTGAAATTTAACCACTCGGCCTTAATTACTTGAACTTCAGAACTCCTGGAAAGAATGCCCTGGAAATACTGAAACCAGGTCACGTGGTTTGCGGGCAGCTCAGGCCCATGTGGCCACAGGTCCCATCGGAGCAGCCACCAGTCGCCCCCCAGAACCCAGATGTAGCAGCCACCAGTCGCCCCCCAGAACCCGTGACGCGTGGTATCCCCTTCAGCAGAGTAGGGTTGGGATTTGGTTGATCACAAAACATAAATGTCTTGCGGTGGGAGTTGCCCCCTTCAAAGTCAAATGTTGGGCTGCGTTGAATTATGTTGGGAGTTCACTTTCCACTGACCGCCAAATACTTTATTTTCTTACCACCCTTTGACTTTTCTGTATTACCGAATAGTTACACGCACGGGCGGGGCCTTTCAGAGACGGAGCAGCCG
>NC_048227.1:107409390-107426907 GCF_002007445.2 Ailuropoda melanoleuca | reverse complement strand
GTGGTATCCCCTTCAGCAGAGTAGGGTTGGGATTTGGTTGATCACAAAACATAAATGTCTTGCGGTGGGAGTTGCCCCCTTCAAAGTCAAATGTTGGGCTGCGTTGAATTATGTTGGGAGTTCACTTTCCACTGACCGCCAAATACTTTATTTTCTTATCACCGTTTGACTTTTCTGTATTACCGAATATTTACACGCACGGGCAGGGCCTTTCAGAGACGGAGCAGCCAGGCTTTCCGCTGCCTGGGAGCCACTCTGCACGTCTAGGACCAGACTGTTGGTCGTGTTGCTGTAAACCAGCCTCTCTGTCAGCAGCTCGGCCTCTTAACACCGCACGGGGGACCAGAGCGTGGCCCCGGCTCCTCGAGCGGATGATACAATGGTACTTACTTGCACGGACGTGGGAGTATTAGCAAATTTGGGCNGGAGAGGAAGACGCAGGCTCATATCAGAGGAGCCTGATGTAGGGCTCGATCCCATAATGTCAGGATCACACCTTGAGCCGAAGGCAGACGCTTAACCGCTATGCCACCCAGGCGCCCCAGCAGCTCGGCCTCTTAACACCGCACGGGGGACCAGAGCGTGGCCCCGGCTCCTCGCGCGGATGATACAATGGTACTTACTTGCACGGACGTGGGAGTATTAGCAAATTTGGGAGTTCTTAGATGTGTTGGGACAGATTCTGCCGCGTTATCAGACGCCATACACCCAATCCCTTACCACACACTGCATCAGTGAGAGTGGGCCTGACCAGCCCAGCACCCACTGGGAACTTCTTAGAAATGCAAATTCCCCGTGAAACTCTGGGGTGGGGCCCAGCAGTCTGTTTTTAACAAGCCCCCTGGGATTCCGATGCAGCTGGAGTTTGAGAACCAGGGCTCTGGGCCGTGGGCCCCGCTTGGGGTTTTGCTGTCCTGATTTAATCGTTCCACTCTTGGGTCTGCTGGAGAGGGACGGCCTGACTCTAGGCACTGACCCCAGGGCTTGCATCCGAAGGTCCCCTTCTCTATTTTGCGCAGGGGACCAGGGGGTGGGGTTAGGGATGGGGACCCTCCCCGTGCCTGCCTGCAGCACACCTGCACCCTAATAAGCCCTTAGGTGGCCTGGGCTCCGAGCTCTTTCCTCCCTGGCCGGTGTGCATTTGCCCTGGCTGGGCACCTGGTGACCCGTGGCACGTATCTGTGAGAAACTCGTCTGTGGTGAAGCTGTTCCACTCGGTGCGAAGGCCGAGTAACTGTGACTTCGTAGCCCTGAATCTAAGCCCATGGGCTCCAGGGGTGAACCTGCCGAGGTGCGCCTCGTCCTGGCCCCGCGTGGGGAAGATGGGGGAGGAGACTTATCTTTGCAGTGTGAGCTGGCTGTGTAGCACTTCCTAGAACTCAGGTCCCAGGCCTCCTGAGCACAGGGCGTGACCGAAACTGGTTCCAGAGGAGCTCCAGCATGCTTCAGCGTCAGACGGACGGCAAGCAACCTGCGTGCCCCGGAGATCTTGCCGTCTCCGATCCCGATCCCGTGTTAGCAATCACAGCGGGGGTGTGCAGAGCCCCTGCTTATGCAGGAATTCCAGCGAACTTTCAGGGCACATGGTTGGCTTTGTAGCTGCGCCCAGACGTTTTGTTGTGCTGTCCCGGTAACTGCGACCTGTGGACCCATCTCGGCGCCCTCCGCAGCTCGAGAGGCACGTCCCTGTGGCGGGTGAGAGGGGAATTAGGCAGAGAGGAAGGAGGGGAGGGGAGGATAGTAAAACACGGAACGAGGAGCATTCGTGTCCTCTAGTAGAGCTGGTTAGAGAGAGATTTCCTAATAAGGAGATTGTGCAGGCCCGGGGCCACTTGAGCGGCCCTGGAATGGCCATAGCATGCCAGAGAATTTTACCAACTGCTGGTCTTCAAAGAGCCAGATTTGGACCTCCGTTTTCTGACTCTGAATAGAGACCGTCTCTGAAGCAACATGTTTGTGGGCCTAGAGTAGATGCCAGGTGAAGAGTCAGTGACTGAAGGAAGGCCTCCTAGAGAGAACCATAGGGCTCATGGAGCTCGTTCCCCAGGGAGGCTGGCGGGCACTGGCTCGATTCCCTGGAAACCAGCATTGTGGCTCTGGGCCCAGAGCTTGGTCGGGAGCCACCAGGAAGGGGTCTGGAGCCACAGCGATGACCCGCTGGGAAACATCTGTCCTCTGCCCACCCACACATACATCAGTAACCTGGCTGCCTGAGCGGGCGAAGGCCATTCTCCTTGGGGGAATGTCCAGGGAGATGTGAACTGGGGTTGAGGGCTGTTTATGGTTGGAGCCCCGGTGACGCTCCCCTCACAAATTCTCCCCAATGGCTGCTCTCCTTTTCAGTGTTGTGTCCCCTTTGTGAGCAAATAAATAGAACCTGCTTCTTGGGAATGAGAGGGGCTGGGTCCATTGTTCAGCTTTCAGAAAGAAACCACCAGTGGCGCTCACCTCCAGGAACTGCTGGAAGACTCTGGAACTGTCTCTGGTACTGAGCTTTCCTTGCACCTACCTCGTGGTCTCCGCACCTGTATGCGGCGTTGTAAAGAATCCCTGATTCCCTGCGCGTCCTTAGGGGACAGGTGACTCCTGCCAGCTTTGCTAACTCCTAGCGCTGGCACACTTCTGAGTGTGAGGACCTCCTTCCAGTCAGTGTGAGGAGCACCTGCCTTGGCTTCTCAGACTGTGCACCTGCCGATGGAGAATTTGGACATATTCGTGCTGCTGCTTTGGGGAAGAATGAACAGCCGGGTGTGAGGTCAACTTTGTCCTTGACTTGTCTCTTTTGTCCGAGCTCACGCATGATTGTGTGGTCCCTTCCTTCAGAATATATCCAGACGAAGCCATGGATGAGTTTTGCCTGTGTCAGAACTCTGTGTAAATGGAGACATACTCCAGAGTCTGAGCACTTCTAACCACATTAACACATTTGTGACTACATCCAAGCCGGGCTCACCTCTTGTCAAAATCATTGCCCTTAACTTCCAACACACACATGTAGTCCAGTGTTAACACAAGAGCCAGACTAATCCTGTACAGGGTTTTAGAATCTGCTCTGCATAGCAAGTGCCCTGAAGCTTCGTGGCTTCGAACAACATTATTATTTGTAAGGATTGGTTGGGGTTCAGGTGGAGGATTCTTTTGTTGGTCTCCCCAAGGCTCAGTCATGTGGCTGCATTTAGCTCTTAGCTGGGCTGACTCCAGTCCATCCAAGATGGCTGCAGAACTCTTCTCTCTTGCTTTCTATGTCTCTCTCTTTCACTCTCCCTCTTACTCTCTGTCTCTCTTTACTTCCATTTCTGTCTCTCTATTTCTGTGTCTGTCTCTGTTGCTCTGTCTGTCTCTCCCTCTCTGCTTTTCTCTCTCTCTCTCTCCCTCTCTGGCAAGGCCACTGTGTTTACTGAATGGTGACTATCTTCTAAGAAAGAGGAAGGAGAAACAGGTTGTCCTCTTAAGGTCTGGGTTGGAAATCCCAGAATTTTACTCTGTCACATTCTGTGAATCAAAGCAAGTCACAGGGCTGCCCGGATTGCAAGAGGAGGGGACACCCATCCCACCTCCTCCTGGGAGCAGCCACATGTCTGAACAAAGATGGAGGAGTTGGGCTGCGCTCAGAGACTAGCTCCCAGAGACGTGCCTTGCTCCTGCGAACCCCCTCAAAAGGCTCCATGTGCTGTAAGAGCCTACGAGACCCATTGGTTTATGTGCTCATTTGTCTGTCTGTCTGCCTCCCTTCGCTTGACTGTGAGTTCCTCGTGGGCAGGCATTTCTGCTCTCTTGCACCCTGTTGTCCTCAATGCCCAGAGTAGTGCCCGTGAGTAGGAAGAGCTCAACAAACATTTGTTGAGTGAGTAGAGGAGAAAGAGATATAGATGCACATTTAGGTAAAGCCATACATGTGTTTTCATGTAACTGCCCGATTGTGTTCAGAAGGGCGCTGGAAGGGTCGTGCGTAAGACAGGGCCACAGGACGGTTAGCCATGGAGTATGTGAGACAGAAAATACTGCCCTGAATCCGACTTGAGGTTTTGGGTTGAAGCAAACATACTGTCTGAAGAAGACTGCGCGTGCTCCCCCTGTGTGGCCAGCTGCTCTGAACAAGGGACACACTGTGGCAGGCCTGTGCTTGCGGAGGGACGGTACTGGGGGAGCCCAGGCTGGGCCTGTTCAGTGACACGATTGACCAGAGAAGTTCCTCTATTCCTAATGAACTAGTCCTCAACCTGCCATCTTCCCTGGAATCTTGTAAATCTGTGAATTCCTACCAAGTGAGTCTTTTATCCGCCCCACCCCTCTTCTGGTTGGCAAGCAAGACATGTCAATTTTAAGATTAAAAATATATTAAAATTATATGGCAATAAAATATTTTTAGTTTTGATGGACGTCCAGTGCTGAATTTTTTCCTTTAATTGCCTTTGTTTGGGGGGTAGTGGTAGATTAACCTCTGACAACACGAGCTTAGTCTATTCACAGAGTGTCATAGACGACAACACTGAGTTCTAATTCTAGAAGCTTAGTCTACTGCACTTTGTTCAACAACAGGGCCCTCAAGTCTGGGAGGGGTGCCTTAACTGTCATACCATCGGAGAGATACCTGCTAATGTTTTCAGTAAGGCGGAAGAAAAAACATGTCACAGTAGCACTGCGTCTAGGGTCATAGAGAGGAGGAATTCGTGTGTCTAAACAGCAAGGATACATCAGTATTGTGGGAATGTTCTTTCAGAAGACCATTACCTGGCCGTTCTTCCTTTGCATTTCTCTCTCCTGGCGCTGAAGTCTTCCTAGTTTAGCAGCGAACTGTCAGCCCACCCACGTATCACATACTCCATTTAGTAGATACTCAATGCTGAAATTTTCACGTTACTTAAACCTAAATGGAAGCAATATTTGTTATTGATTTGTGGAGAATAATAAAACCTTTCAAACTTCAAAAATGAAAAGATAAAACAATTACCATGATATCGAATGTAGACTAATTTGACTTTACCCACTTCTAATGAATCCGAAATTCTAAAAAAATACGAGTTCAAATTTTCTAATTGAAGTTATTTTTCTTGACAGTCTGTCTGCCCATTCTTATTTTGACCAGAACGCTGTTCTGAAAGCATATTTGGATATCTTGAGAAGCGATACGTAATACAGCTTTTGGATACTTAGTGCTATGTTTTACAAATCTTGTCAATCACTAATATTGACATAAAAGGACATTTTCAAGAACCAAAAATAATTTTCCTCTAAAAATGATACAAAATCATAGTATATTTTGGGTATCTCATATGCAGGCATTATCATATGTTGCGAATCTAGACAGACAGAAGGACCGTATTTATTCAAGTGGGAAAAGTTATTTGAATTACCAAATACATATGTAAAAATATGTTTTTTATTCCAGAAATACTGAAATACATAATAATGTCTCCAAATAAGAAGCGCTTTATTTTTGCGAAATGCTTTCTGTACAATGAGCCATCTCTTTATTGGAACTCACTGTTCACAGGAATTGAACATTTAATGTTCTTTACAGACCAGGGTCTCTTCCCTGGAATCAGCTGCCTGTCCACCTCAAATGCAGGAGGGATGTCAGCAGCCCCTTCCCAGGGTAAGTGGCTCTTCCGTGTGGCCTTGAAATGTAAGGGTTATTTATCAACTTGATAATTAAACCAGGACTCAGTGTGGTGGAAAATGTTATCCTTCTGCAGACATCAACTGTACAATCTGTGTGTGTCTGTATGTATGCACACGCGTGTGCCTCTCTGTATGCGTGTGCGTATCTGTGTGTGTGCACTCGTGTGCCTCTGTATGCACGTGTGCCTGTGTGTGTGCGTGTCTGTGTGTGCACGTGTGTGTATCTGTGTGTGTGTGGCGTGTGCATGCTGAGATCGTGTACGTGAAAGTCTCTTCTCTGTGAAGCTAAAACTGGAAGTGTATTGTCGCTGTCCTTGCCGTGAGCATGTTGTCCTCTACGTGAGGGTGTGTGTCTCTGAAGAGCCCGTGCTTATTCCTAAACTTAATCAAATGTCATCATCCATCCATCCCCCCTTCCATATGTTGATCTATTGAAACCACTTATTTGAGAATGCACCCAAATAGATTCTGCGAGAGAGAAAGAGATGAACCAGCTCTTCAAATGACCAGCATCTTGGTAAATGTTTTACTTTTTATTATACTGATTTGGGTTTTAGAAGTAGTGATAGAGTGATTTTTCGTTATGATAATGTACGTGCAATTTGATTTTTTTCCTTAAAAATAATTTCAGTATTGGGGTTCCTGGGTGGCTTAGGCAGTTAAGTGTTGGACTCTTGGTTTTGGCTCAGGTCACAATCTCAGGGTCGTGAGATCAAGCCCCGCGTCAGCTCACAGGCATACATGTGAGCATGGAGCCTGCTTGGGATTCTCTCTCTCCCTCTCCCTCTGCCCTTCCCCAACCACCCCCTCCCCCCCAACATGCAGTCCCTCTTTCTTAATAATGATAATAATAATAATAATAATAATAATAATAATAATAATTCCAGTGTAAGAAAGTATCTAAAGGGGTGAGAAATAACAGCTAATGAGAAAATGTCCATGAAAATACATGTTGTCCCCTTACTTTCTCCCTGATTGACTTGGAGCAGTTCAGTGTTTCCCTGTCCCTTTGCTCTACTAGGGGCGCACTCCCACCTGTGCTGATGCTTACCCCACACAATCTGCACTGGACGGGGAGGGAATGGTTTAGAGTTATGTTTGCAAAGATGTTCCTAAAAGGTAAAAAATACAATACTCTTTCTGGAGCTCCCGTCATGGGACCTTTAAAGACGTGTTTGTAGGTCCATGATCCTTAAGGGTTTGGATAACCCCTGGAAGCAACAGTGTGACAAGAGTGGCCCTTTTTCCTCATTTTTCTTGATGTTGGATACCAGCTGCAAACAGCTCCCTCCCCTCTCATGTTGGAAAACAAAACAGAAAGAATCTGGTGTCTTTACAAGACAGAGGTGGTGTTTCATGAAAAAGCAAATGTCCTGAGGAGGGCTCTGCACTGGGTCCTGTCCAGAACGCACGCAGTGTGGACACCGAAAGAGAGCTTCCCGGAGCCCAGAGCCAAGGGGCAGATTCCCGGGTGCTCAGACCATAAACAGCCTTCAAGGCACTTAAAAAATCTGCATTTTGTGGGTGTTGGCAAAGCAACTCTGGCTTCCTCCCCCGCCATCTGTTCTCTGAGCCCTCCCTTTGAACATTTGCCTTGGCTTGTAAATACCGCAGTTGACTTCACCTCAGGCTTCAAGTTGATGCCATTTTGCCAAATGCACTTGTGGTGGGTCTGTTCCCTAAGCAACTTTCGTGCTTGTTAACCAGACTCCGCTTCCCTTGGTAAAAGCTGTGATGCAGGTTTTAGGGAGCGTAAGGGCACCCCTGGGACCTGACCCGCTGGACTGTTGATGGCGATGGTGAGGACAGAGGCCACCTTTCCCAGCCCTTTTTATGACCCACTCCAGACCGTGGCACTTTACAGCCCACATGCAAATCCCTGCAGGTCCACTTAGGAGACATGTCCTCATATCACTGCACACCTCGTCATCTCGGGGCTGTCCGAGCACAGGACCCAGACAGGGTGTCCAGCCCCCCGCTGTCATTTACATGCACACGACACTCACGTCTAAGGACACGCTTGTCTCACGGATTGTTCTTAGGAGAAACCCACCTCCCTAAGGTGGGCTCATGTGTGTCCAGCAGGCAGGGCTGCTTCCTGGGACCCTGGGGTCTCACTGTCAGCATGATGGACGGGGTCCCTGTCATACCGATTTTCTAAAAGAGGCTTCCTCATGCCTCAGGCAGACTGAAGAGGACTTTGTAACATTTGGGATTGCTACATCCCTTCACGACGCGTGGAAGGAGCTAGAATTTGTGAATGAACTTCTTGGTTGTGCGGTCAATCTAATGGGGCTGGGCTGTCACGGAAAGCCAGGTTCTCTCCCTGTGGGTCTGATGACATTTTGGTGACTCTGTCTGGGGTCTCAGCTGCCTGTTTCCAGGCCTCCAGCTTTCTCCTCATTGGCTGTCTGCTCCTTGCTCTTTCTGCCCTGGCCAACCTGGCATCCTGGTGCCCCAAAGCCGCTGGGCGTCCTTCCACCCCAAGGCCTTTGTACCCGCAGTTCCCTTTCCAGGAATGCCCTTCCCACAGAGATCCCCTCCACTAACCCCCTCACTTCCTTCCTTATTCAAAACACCGTGAGGAACCTATCTGACCTTCCCGCGCTCCTTTCTTGCCCTGCCCTGTGTTTAATACCTTCTCTGGCTTTGGATTTCTTTTTTAGCACTTGTCACCATCTAAGGTAATACGTCATTTATTCTCCTCATTAGTGTTTCTCTCTCCCCTCTACTCCAGGGCATCTTTCTCACTCTGTATAGTGTTTTCTGTATAGCACCAGTGTCTAAAAAAAATGCCTGGCATTCAATAAATACTTGATAAATTAATGAAAAGAGTAGGAGATTTTCTAAGAAATGTTGTTTTCTTGGCAACACTTTTCACGTGATTTCATTACGTACAGTTTCTGAACCAGGACCACAAGGCAGATGCAGGCTGTGTAACCTGTAGGTATGGTCAGCCCAGTGTTCGAGGCCTTCTGTAATCTGGGTGTCAGCTCCCAGGGGAGCCGTGGGTCCTCCGATCACGCCCGGGGCTCCCGCACATTAGCTCCTGCCATCCCTCTGCCTCTGCTGCCCACCACCCCCTTCCCCACCTGTTCAGACTTTTCCCTTGGCCAGGCTTGCGCTTTCTGTCCTCTGCACGCCTCCCCGGTCGATGTGCCGGGGGCTCTCCCTGTTCTCCCGGGATTGCGTCAGCACCGGGCCGTCCTTGAGGAGGCTGTGGGCTCCTTCTGCTTCAGCGTCCTCCCGGGGCTGACCCACGAGCAGCGCTGGCAAGTCCTGGGGGGCTCAGCCTGACCCCTGGAACTCCTCTGCCAGGGAGCCCCGCGTTCCTTACGACCGGCTCCACTAACGTTCATCTCACCCAGTTAGTTGGCCTCCTTTCATACTCCACTTTCCCCGAGCAGTGTTCTGCCTCGGTTTCTCTCATGGGCACCCTCCATCGGCAGCCCTGTCATCCGCCTCTAGGTTCACAACTCCGTAGGGACAGAGGAGCCTTCAGATGGACCCCACTCCTGTCACGTATCACATTGATCATTTGGTTAGAAATGGGGCTCCTGAGGCCATCGCCACTGGTTTCCTCCGGGGGAAGGATCCACTCCAAGAACGAGAAGACTTCCTTCATGGCATCAGCCCCTCCTTTCAGTCACCCACACGTGCTTACTGAGCTGGGAACAGTGTGCCCACACCCTGTGCTGGGAAGAGCCTGTGTGTCCTTGAGTTTTGCACCATCAGGATGACACTCAGCACGGTACCCATCTGTGATTATGCTTAAAGCTCAAAGGCAATTGCTGAGTTCTATACCTTTTGTAAAAAAATTTTTTTTGGTCAAAAGTTCCATTTCAGGAAATCTCTTCTTTCCTTGCCGTGAAGTGCCCATGACTTGAGAGAGATGATTAAACTCTACCAGCTATACTTTTTTCATGAGACTCTATATTAGACTAATTATAGGCTCTTAGAATGGAAGGAATAAAGGATATATCCAAGGAAGAAAAATACATGGTTATGACCACGTCTTACACCTAGTAACCTCTGCTTTAAAATATTTTATTTTCCTTTGAGAACACTAATTCTGATTGGGTTATGTACACTCAATTTGGAGAGTGTGTGCACTCATCTTGTTTTCTCATAAACATAAACCCGAGCGTCTTTAGGCCAGAATGAGGCCTTTGTCTGTGTGGCGCGTACACACAATGGGCGGCACGCAATTAGTAGGAGCACAACTAACATGTAAGGTACAAGGAACGAATGAATGAACGAACGAATGAATGAAGTCCTCACCCAGTGTACTGGGTCACGAGAATGACCCGTGGTACATGTGTGGGGATAGCTCACAGGTGGTGACGTTGTTAGGAGGACTGATGACCTCGTGTAGACCTGTGGAAACCGCAGTTCATGCCACAGAGAGGCCATCAGCTCACCAGGTGGCTCCCCCACTGGGAAGGGTCAAAATACAGTCTACCCAATCGGACGCACATAGAGAGGTAGGAAAAATATACTTTTAAAGCTTATTTACTACCCACATGAAGGATGTTCTCAATGATGCCTCAAAGCACTTTACTTTTTTATCTTTATTGGAAAATGTTTTAAACTGCGACATGCAATGTTGTTGAGTTATTCTGAGTCACCCAGACCTGGGCTTCAATCCCGGTTTTTCTAGTAGTCTGTTGCTGACATCGCTTAAGTCCCTTATGTTTATCACATGTCAGCTTTCATTTTTCTTAAGTTTTTATTTTAATTCCAATTAACATACAGTGTGTGTCAAGTGTACAAGATAGTGACTCCTCACTTCTAAGCATCACCCGGTGCTCATCACAAGTGCCCTCCTTCGTCCCCGTCACCTGTCTCCCCATCTTCCCACCCACCTCCCCTCTGTAACCATCATGTGTTCTCTAGAGTCAAGAGTCTGTTTCTTGGTTTGTTTCTTTCCTCTCTCCCTTGTCTTTCCATTTGTTTTGTTTCTTAAGTTCCACATAGGAGTGAAATCACGGTATTTGTCCTTCTCTGACTTATTCTGCTTAGCATTATACTCTTCAGCCCCATCCATGTCATCGCAAATGGCAAGATTTCATTCTTTTTGATGGCTGAGTAATAATCCATTACACACACACACACACACACACACACATATGTAATACACACCCCCCACACACATCTTTATCCATCCATGAGTTGATGGACACTTGGACTGTTTCCATAATTCAGCTCTTGTAGATAACGCCACTATAAATGTCGGGTGCACGTATTCCTTTGAATCAGGAGTGTAACTGCTGGGTTGTAGGGTCGTTCTATTTTTAACTTGTTGAATAACCTCCATACTGTCGTCGTCGTCTTCTTCTTTTTTTTTTTAAAGATTCTACCCATTTATTTGACACAGAGAGAGAGAACACAAGCAGGGGGAGCTGCAGGCAGAGGGAGAGGGAGAGGCAGGTTCCCCGCTGTGCAGGGAGCTGGACATGGGGCTCAATCCTAGGACCCAAGGATCATGACCTGAGCCAAAGGCAGACACCCAATGACTTAGCCACCCAGGCTCCCCCTCCATACTGTTTTCCAGAGCTTGCATTCCCACCAACGGAGTAAGAGGGTTCTCCTTTCTCCACATCCTCGCCGACACCTGTTGCTTCCTGTGTTGTTGAATTTAGTCATTCTGACAGGCATGAGGTGCATGTGTCAGCTTTCTTACCTTTGAAATGGGAGCAGTAATTCTAACCTGATAGGGTTACTGAAGAATTTAATGAAACAAGTTACATAAAGTTCCTCCCACAAGCTTACCACTCATTAAATGCGCTTTCTTCTTTCTTTTATTTTTCCAGGTGAGTTCAATTTAAAAAATAACAGCCATGTAAATTAAAATTTTTGATAGAAATATGAAGTAAATTGGGGTGCCTGGGTGGCTCAGTCATTAAGCAACTGCCTTCGGCTCAGGGCATGATCCCAGGGTCCTGGGATCAAGCCCCGCATCGGGCTTCTCTGCTGGGAGCCTGCTTCTTCCTCTCCCACTCCCCCTGCTTGTGTTCCCTCTCTCGCTGGCTGTCTCTCTCTCTGTCAAATAAATAAATAAAATCTTAAAAAAAAGAAATATGAAGTAAATAAATGGAAATAATAGAAAAAGCACTCACACTGTATTGCATCTCTGCTTATAATTTTGTCCTTATTTAGAATAAATTCCATAATCCCAGTAATGCCAAGCTAGTCTAATTGTTTTATAAAGTGAGGGGACGCCTCAGTGGCTCAGTGGGTTGAGCATTGGACTCTGGGTGTCCGCTGAGGTCGTGATCTCATGGGTGGTGGGATCCAGTCCCACCTGGGGCTCTGCACCCAGCAAGGAGTCTGCTTGAAGATTCTCTCCTTCTGCCCCTCCCTCCACGTGTGCTCTCGTTTAGGCTCTCTCTCTAAAATAAATAAGTGAATCTTTTTAAAAAATAAATTTAAGAAATAATTTCATATCAGATCAATCCAATCCACAGGTTTATTATTTTATACGGTTAGGGATGGGAAGGTTTGGTCCTGGCCAGTAGACAGAGGCTTTCAAGTCACATGTGAAACAGGATTGCAATATTTCCATGCTTTTCTGTGCCAGGCTGTCCTCCCTGTGAGCGATGTGTGGCCCCCGTTGCACTGGTGGGGTGCTCCTCCCCAGGAGGTGTGTGTGGTCAGCACTGCACTGGCCGGGTGCTCCGCTGGAGAGGAGTTGGCTGCTTGACGGTCAGATGCAGACCGAGTCATTCTCAGGAAAGTGGCTTTGTTTAAAAAGGAAAATTACATTCATGCTTATCAGCAATATGTCTTTTCTCCGGAGTTCTTGGAACTTTGTAGTCTGTCTGCCTCTTTTGTCCTCAGAGGTAGTCAAATAATCTTTACTAAATAATTATGTCTATTTTGTAACTTATCTTCCCAAAACTTTGCAGCTTGGCAGAATCCACTGGGCCACAAAGATGTGTCTTATTATGTTCTATGCGAAGCAATCGAAACCTAGACTTTGGGATGATATTTTGCTGATTGAAGGGCTAGCCATTATGCAGATTTAGAGACAACTTCTTGATGTCCTTAGTTCAGAGCGTGGGCTGGGCATTGCACACGCCATAATTGCGGCCGGCAGCAGGCTCGTGATCAGACCCCGATGGTCCTGCTGGTAAGTTGTAGGATGGATGCTGGTGCCTGGCCGCATTGGGTCCAGCTGGCTGGGAAGTGTGACTGCAGCTCTGGCGAGTACAAATGGCATTAATTACCTCAAATGGGCATACGCCAAATGGAGTCATTGGTTTTAGGAACTGACCATATCCTCCACGTAGATCAAGGATCAGACTTTTATTTTGCCTGGTTCCAGAAACACATGTTTTGTGACATTTATATTAAGCAACCATGCAATCAATAAAACGAAGACAGTCCAAAATACATTTCCTTCTTACTTGATTTGCTTTCGTTTTAGTTACTCTCCATATGTATAGATAAATCCAGGCTGATTTGTTTTGCCTTCATTGTTCAAAATGTATACATTTCCTTTTACTACCAAATATGCTTAAAATGAATATAAAATACATACTGTAAAAATTCTAACAATTCCAACTTCAGCATACGAGTAGCTTGCCATACCCACATGAGCAGGGCAGCACGTAGGCTTACTGGTAGGAATGGGACTGGCTTCCTTGTTCTTAAACCATGGACTAGGTAGCACAGGCATAACTGAGTGATTAAATAGTCTTGTCTTCAGTTACGCTTGAAAAGTAGTTTTGTCCCCAGATGAAACAATCTTTGTGGTTTAATCGCAAATAGAAACCATGGTTCGTAAACGTGCAGATTCTTACGCACACACATACGCACACATATTTTAACCACATAAAATATCTGGGTTGGAAGAGGTAGCAGGATGGAGTGGCCCAAAAGACCTTTCAGAAATCAACGACGTTTGAATACTGTTAAAATGTTTAATGTACCGATTTCTTCATTAAGAAAAGTGTTGCAAAATCAATGTAAAGCAGGAATTCAGAAAACTTTAATCTAAGTTATATAGAGAGCCCTCGAACATTTGAAACCCTGAAAACTCCAAGAACAGGAAGGGACTGACGTGCTGGAGCAAGTATGGCTTTTTTTCTAGCTGTTCTTAGAAGTGTGCAAACATTTACTGGAAAGGACTAGATGCCAGTCATTTTGCAGGTCACATTTGATTTGGTCACTGTGACATACCCCTTTTTTCTTTTCCTTCCTTCCTTCCTTCCTTCCTTCCCTTTCTTGTACTTCCTTCCTTCCTCCTTTCTTTTTTTCCTTCTTTCTTCCTTTCTTTCTTTTTCTTTCTTTCTTTCTTTCTTTCTTTCTTTCTTTCTTTCTTTCTTTCTTATTAATAACCATTTAAAAATGTAAAAATCACATACTGGGCCCACGAGCTAGAGTGTGCAGACCTCTGATGTTAGATATTAACTTGGTCATTAACTTTATGATCTTGCCTCCTTCTATTTACACCATATGCCTTAATGTGTTTAGTCCTTATGGGCCAAGACCCTAGCCCAATGCCTGATGTACGGTAGGTTCTCAGAAGATGTTTGCCATATGCTACCATTCTTCTTTTTCATCTAATTCTACAGGATTGAAAGGGTGGCTTCATTTCCAAATGATGGTTATTTTACCATCCACCTTAATAGTGATGTTTCCGGGGCCACCCCTCCCCCACCCTTCTCTCTAGAAGTTAGTGTGGAGCCAACAGATGCAATTTATCAAAACAGCTACCTCGACGAGCCGTATTACGTATGATGCAAACACAGTATTAAAGAGTAAAAATGATTTAAGGGTGTAAGATACATTCCTGGCTGGCTATTTTTAAAATGTATTTAAATCCAGTTTGTGTTTATTTGTGGTTTATTTGTGTTTATTTAATTGCCCCAATTATAATGTCTTATAACATTGTGTGTCAACTATACTTCAATTAAAAAAAATGTCCTTGAGGGCAAAATCAGAACTTTTAAATTTTCTTTCATGCTTCTTTCCCCTCCATTCTTACCTACCCCTGCCCCCACCACAGTGGTGAAGTGGTCACTACTGAACACACGGTGGGGCTTAATAAATACGTCAGCCGCTGCATTTGCTTTGCAAACCATCTCTAAGATGGATCTTCCCCTTTCTGTTTTCTTTTCTTTTGCAAAATGCCACATCCATTTTTCCATTTCTTTAAAGACGTGTGCATTTTTAGTCTGCCAAACAAAAACAATATAAGCAATTTAAGATTTCTTTAAATAAATTTTCTGGTTTTCACCCCTTCTGTTTCAAAATATGGGGCCAAGGGGTGCCCAGCTGCTTGTTAGGAGAGCATGTGACTCTTGATCTTAGGGTTGTGAGTTCAAGTCCCACGTTGGGTATAGACATTGCTTAAAAATAAAATCTTAAAAAACTAACCAAAAACCCACAAAAATATGGGATCAAAACCATAAGGCATAATGAGCTAGTAGTTTGTAAAATTTTATCAGAATTGACTAACAGATAGTCTATAATTATTATTCCTTCTATCACTGAAAGGAAAGAGGGCAAAATGTATTCCATTCTTGCTATTAAGTACCCACAGAAATCTGACATCTTTGAAAACATGTATGATGTTTCTTTATGTCTCCCAGTTTGAGGAGGAAACAGAACCTGGTCTTGCAGTTTGAAAGCACTTTGCTATAGTACTTGATGTGGTTTGATCACTTTTTAACTTGGGTTATCAAATGTTGGACTTGATTTGGCTTCTCTCTGCTTCCCTCCTTCAGTGGTCTGAGTTTTGGGTGGATTTGTGCAGGGGACACAAGTCTCTGTGGGGCTTCACCCAAGCCCCAGCGCATGTAGCAACAGTAATTTTGGGAATAGTTTTAGAGTCTGAAAGCCACTCCCTGGCCCTGGAAGGGAGAGCCGACCTGACACGGCCTCCCGAACAGCAAAAGCGCCCATCTCCCTCCAGCCCCTCTCCCTCCTGCAGCTCAGCATGGGGTGTCAGAGAGATCATTAAGGGGGCATCCTGGCCTCTCCCTCCCACACCTGCGGGTCCTGGCTCCCTGCTGTAATTTTATGGGCCGTGAGGAGGCAGGTTTGACGCCACGGAGCACAGTCTCTGCCCACAGCTGCAGACGAGTCCGCTCCCCAGACAGTAAAATGTAAAGCGGGGGGAGGGAGAGATAACCTTTGAAGTTTACAAAAAAGCATGACTTTGACCACTTCCTTTTTCCTTTTTAAATTGGTGTCCCAGGTATGTTGAGAGGAACCATCAGCTAACTTTACAAGGAAAGACCCACTTCCTCCCGACACTTAAGGGCTGCGTGATTCCCAGCATTTGAAAGGCGGTTGTGCTTGGTGGCTTCGTTCGTGGGGCGGCGGGGGGGGGGGCATCTGCTCCGAGCAGATGAGAAGCGGTGTTTTAGCCAAAGGACTGAGTGCAAAGATGACACGACATGTATTTGCAAAAACACTCACATGTATACAGAGAGCTTCTGGGTTCAAGTTGAAGGTTAAAGGTGTGAGCCCTCCCCGCTCACCTTTCCCACGGGTCTACTCCGCTTTGGGCCTTCTTGCTTTTGTCCTGAGAGGAAGTGACGTGAAGCTGCACCTTATGTTTTCCCTTGATTTTCACCTCAATTTTAACCTCCAATTAATGCTTTTCCTTTCCACTTCATTTTCAGTATTTTTCTTTTTGTTTAAAAAAATAACTCCAGGTTTATTTGTTCCATCAGTTTTATACAGCTTAGCATGAAATGCCCTGGAGGGGTGTGTTTGTGTGGTGCTTTGTGCTCACGTGTGCACGTGCGTGCTTACACAAGTGTGGATTCAATGGTGACGGTCTTCTGGGGGTCTGCAAGGTTGTGCACTTTGAGTCTCCGGTTTGAAGATGTGTGTGAGAGAAGCGTGAAAGTCTTTTTCTTTTTTTTCTTTTTTTTTTTTTAAAAGATTTTATTTATTTATTCGACAGAGATAGAGACAGCCAGCGAGAGAGGGAACACAAGCAGGGGGAGTGGGAGAGGAAGAAGCAGGCTCATAGCGGAGGAGCCTGATGTGGGGCTCGATCCCATAACGCTGGGATCACGCCCTGAGCCGAAGGCAGACGCTTAACCGCTGCACCACCCAGGCGCCCCTCTTTTCTTTTTTTTTAAAGATTTTATTTATTTGAGAGGGAGAGAGAGGAGAGGGGCAGAGGGAGAGAGGGAATCTGAAGCAGACTGTGCACTGAGCAAGCAGCCTGGTGCGGGGCTCGATGTCCTGACCGCGAGATCATGACCTGAGCCGAAACCAAGAGTTGGACGCTAACTGACTGTGCCACCCAGGCGTCCCGAAAATCTTTTCAAATTACACAACACGCTTCATGTTTGACAGCTTTCTGATTTCCAGATGGGACGTTTGTCATTTTAACCCTGGTCTTTGTTCAATGAAATGTGGGCAAAATAGATCACACGTAGACTCTTCCCTGTTATGTCCTAAAGTAAGAATTAAGATCACCACAAAAAGCTGTTTGGAGACCAGCAGAAAATTCGGACAGACCAAAGAATCTCACAATTTCTCTCACTTCTTCTTCAAAAGTATTCAAAGGAACATGGATCGTTGCACCTTTCTTGGGGGGGGGGGTAGAATTAACCTGGAAACGAGTCCATAGGTCTGTATGGTACCATTGCTGATGTGCGCGGTCTCTCCCTACTTAGTTGTAAGACTTCAAATCAGTCATTCACTTCCTCGATTCAGTTCCCTATTAAGAAGAACAAGGCAATCGGTCAAGATCTCTTCTGTTCAATGCTGTAGCCACAGTCCTGTGTGATTGTTTACGTTTAGTACAGTTAAGTAACATTAAAATCCAGTTCCCCAGTTGTACCTGCCACATTTCAAGTGCTCAGTTTCTTTCTTTTTTTTTTTTTTTTTTTTTTTTTTTTTTTTTTTTTTTTTTTTTTTTTT
>NC_048227.1:107393124-107409337 GCF_002007445.2 Ailuropoda melanoleuca | reverse complement strand
TATTTGACAGAGATAGAGACAGCCAGCGAGAGAGGGAACACAAGCAGGGGAAGTGGGAGAGGAAGAAGCAGGCTCATAGCAGAGGAGCCTGATGTGGGGCTCGATCCCATAACACTGGGATCACGCCCTGAGCCGAAGGCAGACGCCCAACCGCTGTGCCACCCAGGCGCCCCTCAGTTTCTTTCTTTTCTTTCTTTTCTTTCTTTCTTTCTTTCTTTCTTTCTTTCTTTCTTTCTTTCTTTCTTTCTTTCGAGTTCATTTATTTATTTGACACAGAGAGAGAGAGAGAAAGAGAGCAAGCACAAGGAGGGGGAGCGTCAGGCAGAGGGAGAAGGAGAAGCAGGCTTCCGGCTGAGCAGGGAACCTGACGTGGGGCTCGATCCCAGAACCCCGCGACCATGACCTGAGCGGAAGGCAGACAATCAGCAGACAGGACCACCCAGGTGCCCCATCAGGTGCTAAGTTGGTGCGCGGGACTAGTGCATTGGACAGAGAGGAGAGGACAGGTCCCCAGCACAGCATGGCAGCAAGTTCTGTAACACAACTGAAATGTTTTACTTTGCAGCCAGAGAAAAAGAACACCGGATGTCCAGGCTTCTGTGCTCCAAGCACACCTTACTTACTGTTGAAAGTTTATTGAGTCATTATTATGGGTTTTTTTTTTTTGGTTCTTTTTTTTTTTTTTTTTAGAGAGAGATAGACGAGGGGAAGAGGGAGAGGAAGAGAGAGAATCTTAAGCAGACGGCACACCCAGCATAGAGCTCGACGTGGGGCTCGATCTCACTACCCTGAGACCATGACCTGAGCTGAAATCCTTTTCTACCAATATCATAAATAACAGTGGCTCGTTTTGCACCTTTGTTACTAGTGAGCTCGAGTGCACTTCATTACTTCGTTGCTGTGTATCTCACACGTCACTTTCGTGAGCAGCCATGTTTGGGTGCGTGTGCGTGAGTGTGCGCATTCTAAGAGTTCGCTTTCTTTGGATTCCTGCTCTCTCATCATTGGAACATTAACCTTGTGCCTGACAGAGAGTTGCAAAAAGTTACAAGTTTGTCATTTATCTTCAGTTCCTTATGCTATTTTTTAGTTTATGGAAGCAGCCAGTAGTTTTAATTCTGAGGTCACTGAAATGTTTCAATCTTCCCTTCATGCTGTTTATCTTCCCGAAGCAAATATTATATAAATATTGATCTGTACTGTGGTCCTTTACTTTGGTTGCACATTGGAAGAGCCCCCCCCCGCCCCCCGCAGCCACCCAGGGAACTCCACCCACCACTGAGCTTGGAAACCTCCCATTTATGTTGTGCACTCCTTTCATAATTTCATTTTCCACATTTATTTGATGATGAGGTCAGGATCTAGACATTATGTTTCCAAAACATTAGCCATCTCTTAAAGCCATTTGTTAGAGATTCACTCTCTATCACGTGCTACCTTTTCAAAGACAGCTGGGTCTTTCTCTGTATTTCAGTTCCGTCCAGCTGATCCCTGTGACAACACTTGGCGGTATCACACAGGATGAGTCCTCCCTTGTTGCTGTTCCACACGTGGGACCCACATTTTCGACAGCAATCATAGTGTGGTTGTTTAAGTAGAGGCAACCTAGAGATTCATGGCCCAAGAAATAACAACTTATAGAGCCATCTGGATTGGGTGGCAGTCCATATTAAAGTTGGTTTGTTCTTGAATTACTTACTGTGAATATATTGAAAGGAAATACACAATCATATATTCATCCTGTGGCTTTTTGGTGGGGACAAGGCTCCAGGTTGGTCCTGCTGATGGTTTGGTGTGTTTTGCTTGCATCCTCCACACCTACATACGTCGTTTGCAACCTCGACTTCCCGGTGCCTGATGATTCCAGCGCCCCGGCGGCCAACCCAAGTGCAGAAGCCAGCAAGCCCCATGTTCCTCTCACCTGCACCAATTTGCCCGCAGTTTCTTCGTTGATTCGCCTCTGTCACTTTTTCTCCAAAGTGGTCGGCATGGTGGTTTTGTTTTTTCAGAAGTAACTCCCTTTAATAGTCATATTCTATGAGATGATGTGAAGGGTTCACACTGAATTATAAAACCCGGATGGTGACTCCACTAGACGTCAGTGGGGAGAAGCACAGAGGGCTGATGGCAGATGGAGCCACACAGACGCCCATCGACGGCCTGCCCCTGACTCACCCTGACCCGGGACCAGCCCGTATATTTCAAAGAGGATGCTGGGCTCACCAGGTCGGTGGGTTCAGTGGGGTTCCAGGGAGATTCTGGGGTGCCCACGCAGGGGAGGCAGCATGGCCATGTGGGAACCAGCACCCGCCCCACTATGAGGCTCTGGGAAAGTTACTTCTGTCTCTGCCACTTGCCTCCTGCACCCAGCAAGGGTGACACTACGCGTTGCAGTGATGATTCAGTGTGGCAGTGTAAAGGGACTACTGTGCGCGCCCCCGGCAGCCTGGGAGTTACCCTTCCCTCACCCTTTCTTCCCCCAACATCTCATGTACCCCAAACTTGTTCTTGTATCCCAAACTCCCAACATGTCTCAGGTCCCCATGCTGGGCCAGGCCACCATGACCTGTGGCCTGGACCAGTGGCCTCCCTATGTCCACTCTCACCCTCCTTATGTCGATTTTCAATTAGATAGTGATTTTGAAACACATCTTGGGATGTCAGCCTCCTCTTCGAAACATCTCAGTGTCTCCCTGTGCTCTTAAGATAAAGATGGAAACTCTGATGTGATCCACGTGGCTTTGTCCCCATCTCCCATCTCCCTGGCCTTTGGGTCCCTGCAGTGCGTGGAGCCCTTCTTCCCAGGGAGTACAGGCACTTCCCCTCCTGCCCTCCTCCTCCTTCCCAGGCTGGCCTGGCCTCACTCCCCGGTGGGGGGGGCATGTCCTCCTTCTACATGAGGTTCTCAGGGCTGGGGTCCCCAACCTCAGGGGCACTTGCCCACTCAGAATTGCAGGTGTGGTTCTGTCTTCCCTGGTGAACCCTGGGCTCCTGCCACTGCTGCTCCTATCAGGCCCACCATAGCGACCATAGGGTCTGATCAAGTCAATTAATGGTTTATGGAGTGACTGAGTGAAAGAATAAATGCAATAAAGCCATCCAATAGTCTGATGCATAAAATGCACTTTTACGAATTTATTTCTTTTTTCCTATCACTTTAGTCAAAGGGATCATGTTATGAAGTGAAATATTTCGGCTCTGGGCCGACTGCTCTGGGGGGAGGAAAATGCAGTGGCGTCCGCCTTGGAAATAATTTATATACATGGAGTGAGGGGATCTGGGGAAATGTCTTAGCAGATGCTAAGAGTGAATTCTCCCCAGAAAAGCTCCCCGTCTCAGGAGTATTCTGACTTGGTCCTCAGTCAGCTGCTCTCCATAAACCTTAATCCTTGGTAACAAACTGTCAGTTTCAGATCATACCAAATTGCAGCTTATTTTTAATTATATTAGACTTTCTTCTCCCCTGTTGAGAGCACGCAGGGAAGGCGAGTCTCTCTTTGATCCGGGGAGCAGGTATGTTAATGCTGGAACAACAGGAAGCCGGCCGATTGCAGCCCGCCCCGCCTGCCTGGGCCCCCACACCATTTATCTGCCCGGCCTGATTAAGGAAACCAACTTGAAAGGCCCAGGCACTCGGTCATACTCACATCATCTGTACCCCTCAGAAGGGAACAAGCCCTTTATGGAAAACAAAAGTAAGGGATTCACAGGTTAGTTAGAATCAGTGGTTTAGTAGAAGGTGTGGGGCTTATTATTTATATTCCCCGGGGGTCTGCACACTTTCTCTGTAAAGTGCCCCAGGTGGGGGTGGGGCTGGAGTTCACTCTTTATGGGAGCGACTGGGGGGCGCTCCCATTGTAGGAGCTGCGAGAACCACCCCCCTCGTCCCCTTTCCTCCCACACGTCTCCCACATCAGGGCGGATGAGCCTTCCTAATATGATTATTTGATGGTCCCCTGTCCCAAAGCCCCCCTTGCCCCGCACTGCTCCCCGCCTTCCCTGAAGCCTGAAGCCCCAGCTCCCTGCGGACATTCACACTGCCTGTGCTCTGACTCACCTTCCTCTTCTCTCCCCAGCTGTTCGCAAACCCCTAAGGGCGGGAGACTTGAATTCCTTTTCTGTCTCCTCAAAACTCAGCGCAGTTTCCTGGAAACACTTACTGAGGTATTGAGTGGAAAACATCACTGCTCGGTGGCACTTGACTCTTGGGAGTTTGCGGACTGCTCCGTGTGCCTGGGTGCCCAGAGTGCGGGCTGCTGCCCTGCCACCGTGCTCGCAGCTTCCTCGAGAGCTCCCTCCCCTCGAAAGGAGACAAAATCCTGAACTTCAAGCCTGTGAGTCAGTGTTCTCAAAGTAGGGCGCTCGACGTTGCAGTGTAGGGGAGGAAGAGAACTTCCATTCACATTGTTTTTTTCTAAAAACAGGAAAGGTGTTAAGTGTCACTAATATTTAATACACGGGCAGACCCTGGCGCCTCTCTGCCCGGTCTTCAGTCACAGGGTGCCAAGGCAAGGCCACGAAGCTTATACACCTTCCAGAACAAAAGTGCTATTTGGGGGATTCTTTAACAAAAAATCTCCTATTGTACGAGCATGATCCTGAGGCCACCTGGTGGGACAGACCCTGCCCCCGGCCCTGGGACACCCCCCCCCATTTCCATGTTTGCTTAAGTGGACTTACAGATTATGCTTCTCCACACATTGGTGGTGGTCCCAATGCAGCAAGAAGCCACAGAAAATGGCATGACGGACAGCCTTTGGGGCCTGGGATGAGCTCTTGGTCAGCTTTATGAGGACGAGGGGGACTTAACATGACAATCTAATCAGAGGCTAAGTCAGGGAAAAAATGACAGAAACCCCGCTGAAAATGTACATTCATATGGCACTCTCCTACGCATCCCCTCAGCGCGCACTGCGCTTTTGGGGAGACTGGCTAATGACCCCAGTTGGGCTTCCGAGACAGCAAGATATTTAAAAGGAAGCATTGGGAACTTTCTATTTTGCTGTAGTTCCTCACGACGTTTGAAATCCTCAGTCTTGCATATGATACTTGACAGTGCTTTCCTGAAACTTGGTGAGGATCATTGAGAAGCCTCTTCTTGAGGCTTCTTCCTTAGAGAAGGACGAAAAAGTCTTGTATAATTCGTGAAAACTTTGTCCTTTGACTGAGATAAGAACAGCAGAAATAATACACAGAGCGCAGAGCGGTGGCCCATGAGAATGCATGCCCAGAGTGCGTGCTGTTGGATGACACGCGGGAAACCCGCTGAAGATCTGAGGAAACAAGCATCGCAGCGAATTTCCATTGTGAGAGATTTGTTTCAGGTTTTGCGAGAAGCAAGCCCTCTACAGGGGCCTCAGTTCATGTGTCCAGCACCGGTTTCTACGATGAAATCTATGCTTACCTCTGGGCGGCCGTCAGTGTGAACGTGTGGGTACAGCTGTCCGAGTTGCCGATGCATTGAAATATTTCAACGCAGGTGCGTAAGCAGCCCCGGCCCCGAGGGAGCCAGCCCTACGTCCACCGCCCAGGCCACTCCGCCATCCAGCAGCCCACGCCGGGGCGGCCAGCTTCTGTCTGCCTAGTGAGGTGCCCGTGCTGACCAGCTGAAACACTCAAAATCACCCCATGGCTGCGTACAATGAAGACATATTCTCAAGATTAAATAACTTCTTTAATTAAAAAACTTACGGTAAGTCAGTGCAAAGGCACCTGCTGATGGAGTGATGGCTCTGGCGGGAAGAACCAGAGGATGATTCTGGGGCAAAGATAGACACACAGCATCTTGTGACAAATTAATTTGCTGCATCGTTCCTGGGCAACCGCAGGTGACGTCCGTGGAATCCGGAAGTGGGCAAAGAGGCGAAGAATATCTTTAATGGGGTTGATTTAGTAAAAATAAACCGTAAATCTGTCAGACTTGCTATAACGGCACGTTTCACGACACGGGCTGTGGCCACAGCATCGCGTGCACACGGAGGTTACTGGCTGCTTCTAACGGGAGCACTTGGAAGATTTCAATGTTAGATGAATTACACGCTTTTATTTTAGGCAGAGAAAGTGACCTAAATTTGCAGATGTTTTCTGTGGCGAGAAATGGCTGGCAGGCTGCCACCTCGCAGAGAGTTAAAAAGAAAAGCCTGTCCAGATCCTTCAAGGTAAAGAGAAAATGATGACATTTGTTATTATTCACTGGAGTCCACAGTTGATGTGAGGGTTCACTCTTGGTGTTCATTCTATGGGTTTTGGCAAATGTGTAATGTCCTGTATCCACAATTTTAATATCATCCAGTCATTTTCACTGTCCTCAACATCCTCTATGCTCTGCCTTCTTGTCCCTCCCACCCTCAGCTCCTGGCACGCTTGATCATTCAACTGTCTCCATAGTTGTGGCTCTTCCAGTTGTCGTATCGCGGGAATCATACAGTAGATAGACTTTTCAGACTGGCCCTTTCACTTAGTAACATTATTTAAGGCTCCTTCATGTCTTTTGATGGCTCGATAGTTCATTTATCCACTTACTTACCGAAGAGCATCTTGGTTGCTTCCAAAGTTTTGGCGATTATAAATAAAGCTGTTATAAGATCTGTCTGCAGGTTTTTGCACGAATGTGAGTTTCTGCTCCTTTGGGTCAATACCAAGGGGCACAGTGGCTAAATGGTGAAGAGCATGGGTAGTTGTGTAAGAAACTGCCACACGGTCTTCCAAGTAGCTGCATTATTTGCGTTCCCGCCAGCAATGAGCTTCTGCGGCAGAACACCCCACCCGCTGGTGTCGGAGTTCCAGATTTTGGCCATTCTGTTGGGCGTGTAGTAGGAATTGATTTGTATTTCCCGGATGACAGGATGTGCAGCGTTTTTTCACATGATTATTTGCCAATGTTCATCTTCTTTGGTGAGGTATCTGTTAAGATACCTTTGGCCCAGGGACGCCTGGGTGGCTCAGCTATTAAGCGCCTGCCTTCAGTCCTGGGATTGAGCCCCGCATCGGGCTCCCTGCTCGGCGGGAAGTCTGCTTCTCCCTCTCACACTCCCCCTGCTTGTGTTCCCTCTCTCACTGTCTCTCTCTGTCAAATAAATAAAATCTTTAAAAAAAGAAAAAAGATCTTTGGCTCATTTTTTAATTGTATTGTTTTCTCATTAAGTTTTAAGAGTTCTTTGTGTCTTTTCTTTTTCTTTCTTTCTTTCTTTCTTTCTTTCTTTCTTTCTTTCTTTCTTCTTTCTTTCTTTCTTTCTTTTTTTTTAAAGATATTTATTTATTGGGGTGCCTGTGTGGCTCAGTCAGTTGAGCGTCTGCCTTCAGCTCAGGTCATGATCCCAGGGTCCTGGGATCGAGTCCCACATCAGGCTCTCTGCTCAGTGGGGAGCCTGCTTCTCCCTCTCCCCCTGCCTGCCTGCCTGCTTCTCTCTCTCTGTCAAATAAATGAATAAAATCTTTTTTAAAAAAATATATTTATTTATTTGAGAAAGAAAGACAGAGAGAGAGAGAAAGAGCAAGCGAGCACAAGTAGGGGAGGACCAAAGGGAGATAGAATTCCAAGCAGACTTCATGCAGAGTGTGGAGCCCAATGCAGGGCTCGATCCCACAACCCTGAGGTCATAACCTGAGCTGAAACAAGAGTCGGACGTCTAGCCTACTGCACCCCTCCCCCGGGCACCCCACTTTGTGTGTTTTCAATGCAAGTCCTCCGATATATTTTTGCCAAGTTTTCCTCCCTGTCTGTGTTTGTCTCTTCAGTCTTTTAGTGTCTCACAGAGCAGGGGTTTTAATTTTAATGAAATCCGATTTACCAACTTCTTCTTTTGTGAACTGTGTTGCCTTCAGTGTAGTACGGTAAAAACGTATCTCCAACTAAGGTCACTTCGGTTTCTCCTGTGGGATCTCCTAGAGGCTTAGAGGCTTGCATCTACACGCGGGTCTGTGATCCAATCTGAGTTTGGGTTCGAGCTCTGTATCTAGATTCTTTTTGCTTTCACATGGGTGTTCAGTTGTTCATTTCTTGAAAAGACTTTGTCAAAGATCAGTTGTGTTTGTGAAGGTCTGTGTCTTGGCTGCTTATTCTGTCCGGTTGATGTATTCGTCTGTTTTACACACGGTCATAATTTTTGCAGCCTTACAGTAAATCGTGAAGTTGGGTAGCGCCCGTCCTCTGACTTTGTTCTTCACCATCGCGGTGGCTATTCTGAGTCTTTTGACTTTTCACATAAACTTCAGAGTCAATTTGCTGACATTCACAGAAGAACTGGGTGAGGATCTTGCTGGATTGTACTGAATCTATGGACCAAGTTGGGAAGGACTGTTGTCTTAACAGTACTGAATCCTCCCATCCCTGAATGTGAAGTATCTCTCCATTTATTTAGATCTTTGATTTCTTTCATCAGAGTTTTGTAGTTTTCATATCAATCTCATACATATTTTGTTACATTTATTCCTGAGTACTTTTTTAGGTGGTAATATAAATGGTATTGTGTTTTAAACTCCAAATTCCAATTGTTCACTGTAGTGTATAGGAAATTGATTGCTTTTTGTAAATTAACTTTGTATCCTATAACCTTGGTATAATCACTTAGTTCCAGGCATTTTGGGGGTTAATGCTTCGGATTTTCTACATAGGCAATCATGAATGAAATATCTGTCTGTGTTCCTTCCCAATCTGTATACCTTTTCTTCCCTTACTGCATTAGCTAGAATTTCCAATACTATGTTGGCCATGAGTGGTGAGAGGGAACATCTTACTTTGTTCCCGTTCTTGGGGGAAAGCATCTAGTTTCTCACCATTAAGTATCAAGTTAATTGTAGATGCTCTTTATCAATAAGGAAATTCCCTTTTTATTTTATTTTATTTATTTATTTTTTTAAAGATTTTATTTATTTATTTGACAGAGATAGAGACAGCCAGCGAGAGAGGGAACAGGGAGAGTGGGAGAGGAAGAAGCAGGCTCACAGCAGAGGAGCCCGATGTGGGGCTCGATCCCACAACGCCGGGATCACGCCCTGAGCCGAAGGCAGACGCTTAACCGCTGTGCCACCCAGGCGCCCCGGAAATTCCCTTTTTAAAAAAGTAACCCCTACACCACACATGGAGCTTGAACTCACAACCCCGAGGTCAAGAGTCGCATTTCTATGGACTGAGCCAGCCAGATACCTCAAGGAAGTTCCCTTCTATTCCTAGGTTACTGAGAGTTTTTATCATGAATCCGTGTTGGATTTTGTCAAATGATTTTTTGCATCTATTTCATTATTGATCTGATAGATTACATTAATTGATTTGTGAACGTTGAACCAGCCTTGCATACCTGGGATACACCCCACCTGGTCATGACTGTATATTTTCTTGGGAAAGATTTTCTCCCCGTACAGTTAATTTGCTCTAGCATTATTTGCAGAATAGACTATCCCTCCTCCCCTGAATTGCTTTTGCATCTTTATCAAAAGTCAGTTGGGAATATCTGCTAAGCCTTGAGGAAATTCCCCTCTATTCCTAGTTTGCTGCTGAGAGATTTTATATGAATGGGGATAGGATTCGGTCAAATGCTTTTTCCGCATCATTTGATTTCTTAGCCTATTAGTAAGTTTACACTGACTGATTTTTGGATATTGAACCAGCTCTGCATATCTAGAAATTTTTCTTGGCCTCCTGCAGATTACCTTGGCATTTTTAGAACTCCATTTAAATGTACTTACAGTGTTTTTTGATCATCTCACTTTGTATCGTTTTCTGCATGGTTGTTCTAGATATTACAACATAGAAGTAACTTACCGCAGACTCCTTGTATCAAAGTCTTACCGCTTTGAATGAAGCTTTGAATGTTTACTTCCATTTAGCTCCCTTTACTACTTTCTTACTCCTTAAAGAAACTGCATTTCCTCTGCATACCCTGAGCACTGCATCAGGTGGGTGTTATAATGTTTGGTGTAATAATGCAATCTGATTTAAAAACTCATGAGAATGGTACTCCATTATTTCACCCCACACCACAGACTGGGGGATTAAACCACAGCAACATATTTCTCACAGTCTTGGAGGCTGCAAGTCCAACATCAAGGTGCTGGTCTGGTGGGTTCCCAGTGAGACCCTCCTGGCCTGCAGACGGTCGCCTTCTCCACGTGTCCTCACATGGCCTGCCCTCTGTGCGAGTGCACACTCAGTATCCCTTCCTCTCCTTATAAGGGCACAAGTCCTATTAGATTAGGGCCCCACCCTTGTGACCTCACTTAGCCTTATTACTTTTTAAAAGATTCTGGCTCTAAATATGTCACATAGAAAATTAGGACTTCAATATGTGAATTTGGGGGGAATCACAATTTGGTTCAGAACACTCCCAGCCATTTCTTCCCTTTCTGAAAACAGTATCGAACACCTTGAAAATTCACGTGTCATCCTTGCACTAGTGAATCTCTGCGTTGTTTTGTTTTTGCCACCTGTAGCTGAAGTCATCACCCCAATAGCCGTTTGAATACTTAAATAATTCCTCTTGATTGAGTCTGTTTCTCATCCTGGAAACTGGCATTTTAAAAATCTTTATGATATAGATTCATTCTCAGAGTTAACATCCCTGTATCTTAGTTGACTGGATATCAAATACAACCTTAAAATATTATCTTCACCGGTGTATTGGAGCCATTGTAAAAATCTGAATTTAATTTGTAAATTAGAGAATAGCATCATAGTAAAATTCAATTCCTAAATTTGGTCATTTTACTAAGATTATATTAGAGCAGAAACTTTTTATTGGGAAATATATGATGAAATATTTAGGGGTAAAAGGTCTTTGTGTCTGTAACTTTCTCTCAGATGGTGAAGTGTTAATAATAATACTATAATTGTATGTATGTACATATGTACATATGAAAACACGTCTGGAAAGAGAGAGAAAGGGAGACCTAAAACCTGAATTTTAGGTGACACACAGTATGAAAAAAATGTTTACAACTGATACATTTGGCTGAAGGACATACAGGACCTCATTATACTATCCCTGCAACTTATACATAAGTTTGAAATTTTTTCAAAATAAAGTTAAAAAAATTTAGAGTTTTTTAAAGAAAGACAACAATGCCCCCACAACCTAACCTGGGGTATTATATATTCCAAGATGATAAAAATAGGATGAGTTCCATTTTTTCTTCAGTATATAGTGTTACCAGTAAAGACAGATTGAAAACAAAATTACAGTGTTGACTCCAACTAAGCAATGCTCACAGTGTGTTTCCAAGGACAGAAAGCAGTTTCACAGAATTTGGTGTTTTTATTGATTCCCCTGGAAGAGCTAGTGATATTGTTTAAGATGGCAGAAGCTGTGGGAAATATGTGCTCATCATAAGCCATCAGTGTGCTTGTTATGAATTACAAATAGGTAATCTGAAACAGAAACTGGAGGCAAATAAGCTTTCTGCACCTGAAGATCGTCAGGAAATCAACGAGACTCTGGAACAGGTTGCGCCAATCAGATGGTACTCTGATTACAGTGGGTAGTCGCATAAAACACTTGAAAACAATGTCTAGCATTTGGGAGTGGAGGTGATTGAATTGGCAGGCACTTCAGCTCAGCCAAAATTCCCAAATGGGTTGAGAAAATGAAAACATGAAATAAAAGGAAAGATCATAGGTGATCAAAGATCTAGACTAGAAGTATTTGAGCAAGCTAACCGACTCTGAGAAACAAATACTTCTAGAATATAATGAGGAAATAAAATATTTTAAGACCTTTTCTGCAGGTGTGACTCTCTTAGACGAGAATAGGAAATAGTGGAAATAGTGATTCCTTAGCTGACTTGAATCATTTGAATCACACACTCAGCTTTATGACTTATAAAGCATTATTTCAAACTTTATTTAAAACCCTAGTTAAGGGGCGCCTGGGTGGCACAGCGGTTAAGCGTCTGCCTTCGGCTCAGGGCGTGATCCTGGCGTANTGAGGAAATAAAATATTTTAAGACCTTTTCTGCAGGTGTGACTCTCTTAGACGAGAATAGGAAATAGTGGAAATAGTGATTCCTTAGCTGACTTGAATCATTTGAATCACACACTCAGCTTTATGACTTATAAAGCATTATTTCAAACTTTATTTAAAACCCTAGTTAAGCATGTAGAATATGAAAATATGGAAAATCTTCAGCATAATTCCAAAGCTGACCAGAGGCCTTTGCACACCAGCTCACCAGGGACTGGAGGCTTCAGTTTGAAGTGGTGGACATCCCGCAGAGCACCGTGGAGAGCTGAGGAAGAAAAATCTCCTCCCCTGCACTCTCCTCCATTCTCATTTCCGGGAAAGCCCAAACAGTACTTAAGTCTCAGTTTGATGACGTGGAGCTTAGCCTAAGTGACTCCATTTTGAGCCATTTTGTTTGAACAATGTCTGTATCTAATCTCATGCTTCTCATAGCTGTACAACATTCTGCGGCCAGGTTTCCACCCCATTTTTCTTACCCACTCTCACTGGGTGGCTCAGATCTTCAGAGAAGACACTAAGGTGAAGAGTGAGTGACCCAGAGAAGCCAGCATGGCAGCATCAGATGGAAGAGTGCCAAGCCAGGGAGCAGCAGAAACCCTTCATGGGCCAAGCCTGGTGTGTGCAGAGACAGAAATAGGGCCGGGGTAATGTGTGGCTGTGGAAAGCTGGAGGAGGGGTCCTGGAGGCAAGAAGGGGCCAGATCAGACTGTCAGCTTTCCGGAAAAGGGTCCCATGGGAGCTGAAAGCCAGAAATGGCAGATTATCCTCATTAGCCACTGTGATTAAATGTCACTGTGTGCCAGGGTTCTATATTTCTTGCAATTTGGTTAAGAGCCAGGGCCTTTACCAGGTCCATGAGAAAAATGGGGCACTGAGTTAGGTTACCACCCAGAGTGAGAGGACAGAGGGCCAGAGCTGAATGTCAACCCAGAAAGACTGAGCGCCATATCCACACACCTCCACCCCCCTGTGCAGTTGCCTGCAAGGCCCCGCAGAAGTCAGTGGGAGAAGTGGACCCCCCTGTACAGATTTTGCCTGGTTTTCCTCTGGAGATGATTCAAGAGGAAAAAATATGTAGACAAATTTGAATCCAGCAAGGAGAGGAACAGAAGCAAGCACAGAGGAAATGCTCAGTGTTGTTGGATATCTGATACATTCCCTTTATACTTAACTGAGAGCGAGACACACACACATCAGCTGGCATCGTGTGTAAGGCACAGCACATCCCAATGCAAACACAGCCGTGTCCACCGTCAAACCAGAGATCCTAAATAGCAGGGTACGACATGTAAGCATCCTAATGTCAGGGATGAGATTTGGGTGTGGGCAACACCGTGCTGCGTTTGGGATCTTAGCCTGAGATTACAGTGGGGACACTGCCCCTGTCTGATGCAAACGACGAGGCAGGTTTCCCACTTCATAAGTTATGGTGGAGGTGGAGGGACACCTCACAGCTGACAGTATCAATAAACTGCAGCACTGAGGGTTGTTTGCAAAAGCCCATGTCATGTTTTCCTCTCAGGGCCTTCTTCCTCGGCTCATAGAATGGAGGGGAACGTGGGGGCAGCAAGACGCCACGGAGAGGGGAGCCCGAGGCCAGGACAAGGTGAGCTGCCTGGACCTCCCTGACCCCTCTCTCTGCCTGCCTCCCAGATTGAGTTGGGCTGTCTTACCTGAGAGATGCCCCAGGTGTGGGGGTTCACAGTGAAATCTAGAAGAATCAATAGTGGAATAGAAAAAAATGAAAGGATTCTTTCAGTGGGGGCTCCTGGGTGGCTCTGACAGTTAACCGTCTGCCCTCAGCTCAGGTCATGATCTCAGGGTCCTGGGATTGAGTCCTGAATCGGGCTCCCTGCTCAGCAGGGAGTCTGCTTGTCCTTCTCCCTCTGCCCCTCACCCCGCTTGTGCTCTCTCTCTCTCTCTCTTTCTCAAATAAGGATTCGGACAAATGCTTTCTTTATCGTGAGAATACTCACAAAGCCTGGCTATAAAACAAATCTTGTCCTATTACTAATATAGTCTAGCTGTAAATCTGACTCTTTAAGCGAAGAATCCAGTGGTAAGCTGTTTGCATATGTTCGGGGCTGTCCAAGAAGACAGCCTCTTGACTACCAGTTTCTCTTCCTGAGCCGTACTCGGCTGTACGAGTGATCCCCAAATGTGCCGGGTCACAGCAGTGTCCTGGGACACTTGGTAAAGACTTGACATCCAAGCCTTGACTAAATCCTTGACAGTCTGACGTTCTAGTTCTGGGGGAGGACATGAACATAAAATACAAGGAAAACATTTCTTTCAGAGCAAGATTACTTGCAAACCAGACGAAAAGGAGCCCCGAAGTGAAGTATACCTTCGCCGCTTACATCACATGTATTCTGCTTCTCTTGCTAACATGGACTCTCCAGGAGGTGAGCTCCTTTCTGAAATGCATGGGGATGCCGATTTTTTTTTAAAGATTTTATTTATTTATTTGAAAGATTGAGCACGAGTTGGGGGAGGAGCAGAGGGAGAGGGGGAAGCAGACTCCCCAGTGAGCAGGAAGCCGGATGCAGGGCTCGATGCTGGGACCCCAGGATCATAACCCGAGCTGAGGCAGATGCTTAACCCACTGAGCCACCCAGGGGACCCCGGGGATGCCTATTTTAAATATGCCTTTCCATGCTTCCACATGTTCACAGCCTTTTCACAGGTCCACGGAAGAACCGTCTCTCTACAATGTGTTGCAGACGATTTCCCAGTGAAAGAAGTGTCATGGGCTAATCAGTAGGAAAGAAACTGGCGCTGTGTAGGTCTACACAGTACACCAAAGTAACCCCTGTCCTGCGAGATTGGCAGGGACTGCAGGAAGTAGCCATGGAGGAAAGGGATCATTATCTTCGAGGATTATGTAATAATTCCCTCAGGACTGGAGCTTGTTAAAACGTCTTATTCACACAAGCTTAAAATCCGTGTAGCTCCTGCCCAGCACGCGTCCTTGGGCAGAGCGGAGCTGACCTCACGCGCGCACCAAGGAAACGGGAGCGCGCGCGGCTGGTTGGGTGGGTGGGCCGCGGGCTCCACGCTGGGCACCGGGTAGGTGCGAAGTCAAAATGTGAGCAGTCGCACGATTGGTGGATAAGGCAAACACGAAACCAGATATTTAAAATACCGTAAGAATGGCAAAAGAGAGACCGAGGAGAGAAGTCTTTAAAACCTCTACCCCGTCTGCCCCGTTCCGGCACCTCCCGGGCTCTGTGTTCCAGCCTGGGGGCCTTCCCAGGCACGGGGCGGACGCCCTGCCCTCGGCCGCTCGTCCACCATAACAAGGTGGGTGCTGTCACCGAGACAGGTCACCGAGACCGGGGCTCAGGCTCCGAGTGGAGCCCGCCCGCCAGGGTCCGCTTAGCGGTGGAGGAACCAAGGCCTGCGATCTGCTGACCCTCCGTCCCCTGGGGAGCATCGTAGGTGTTTGTCCTCACCCGTGGGAGGCGGTAGGCGTCCGCCTCCCTGTTCCCCCAGGACTGAACAGATACACACTGTAAACAGACCCACAGAGCCTGGCCCCAAGGTCACGCCCTGAGAGGGAGGATGTGAACTTGGATCTTCTGGCCCAAAGTCTGTCTGGCTGTCTCCAGCTCCCGGAGCAAGCAGAGCCTGGTGGGAAGACGGAAGAATGTGGCGGCAGGGAGCAGAGAAGGGGAGGCTGCTTCCTCTCTCTAGAGCCCAAGGAAGCAAGGCCACTTTGGAATTAGGAGGAATTAAGATGGTAGCAACCAACTCTCAAACGTGGGGCTTTGCCAGGTGCCTGTGGATGTCTTCTGGGATTTGGAACCCGGGAGAGGGGTCATGGGGGAGAGCCCATCTTTTGCACTTAAGTATCTCCTCTCTCCTGCAGAACGCAGCCGAAGGCACGCTGCACCCTAGACCCCACAGCGATGCTTCCCATGGAGCGATTTCACAGAATGTCCAACTGGGAGAATCCTGCAGATTCTTGCAGCGAAGGAGTGACTTTCTGGTCATTTGCAGGGAAGAGTGTCTCCCTTTTAGGGGCCAATTCAGACCTAGCTATTAGCATTTGAATCAGCCAGCCGTGC
Source organism: Ailuropoda melanoleuca (assembly GCF_002007445.2). Taxonomy (NCBI): domain Eukaryota; kingdom Metazoa; phylum Chordata; class Mammalia; order Carnivora; family Ursidae; genus Ailuropoda; species Ailuropoda melanoleuca. The sequence goes on along the minus strand of NC_048227.1, from coordinate 107,393,313 downwards.
TGTTTTGATTGAAGAGAGAAACCCAGCCTTTGTTGTTGCAATTGAGGGGCGTAAGTAATTTTCTGTGCTCCTTTAATCAGTTCAAACAGTCGGGGAAATGGCAATACATAGAAGAAGTGTGGTCTAGCCTCGGAAATGCAAATGTGGCTGCTGTCCCGAAGATTCTCCGTGTCAGTTTCCGATCCTGCC
>NC_048227.1:107375985-107393024 GCF_002007445.2 Ailuropoda melanoleuca | reverse complement strand
AAGGCATCAGTAAACGCCCTGGAGGGGGTGTGTGCCCCAAGGCCCCAGGCAGGGGGTGCACCAGGACGCTGCCCAGGACCTTCGGAACCACCGCTAGGAAGATTCAGCAGCACGTCTCCGCACTAACTGCCTTCGGAGGGTGTCCGCACACCAGACCACATTTCGCTGCTATTTGCTAGCTTCCTTTTCCCCACTCCACTCCTGTAAGGATGACAGGCGAAGTTCCTCCTCTGAGACTGGGTTCCACCCACTCCCTTAACCTTCCCTCTTGGTAGCTGACCCATCACCTCCTCCAGGAGGCATTCCGGGATTCATCTACTTCTTTCACTAGCTCGTGCCTCAGCTGGGGCTGAACTTGCCCATCAGTGAGTTACATTCCTTAGCTGTTTGAGCTCCTGGTGCCTCAAAGGCAGACGGCATCTTCTCATTATTGCATATCCTCCTATAGGCCTGAGTCCTTTTCCAAGAAAAGCAATTTGTCAAGCAGCTGCTCCCCCCAGCTGATAAAAGGCCGTGTTTGTTTCTACCTTGGTGTTTGCTGTGTGGTGTGTACAGAGACAAATGGCAGGCCGAGCTTTTAGGCACCTGCTTCATCCCAGCGTGAAAGGACGCCCGTGTGGGGGCAGCGGCTCTTGCTTCCCTCCGGCCTGCTGCCCCCCACTCCCTGACCTGCTCAGAGCCCCGGGGCCTTGCTGGGGGCTGGCCAGGGGGGGTCACCCTGGACTCGGCTTCATCTGGCNCCCCCCTGGCCTCACTCATCTGGCCTCACTCACCTGCCTCACTCACCAGGAGAAGCAATGGGGAAGGAAAGAAGTTCCCCGGGGCCTGGCCCAAGGCCACCCTTAGTAGCTGGTGACACTGAGCAGTTCTTTTGTTGGCTCCAGACTCTGGGTCCCCAAACACAATGCAATCATTGCTCTGTGTTCTCACCCAGCTGTCTTGAGAACCAGGGGGGTCTGCAGCTTTCACATCGGCCTTATGGGGAGGGAGACATCCTTGCAGCGGTCACTGTGGGGTCTGTCATTTGACCTGGGACAGAGCCCAGGGGACCCCACAGGTCCTCAGCCTCCAGAACTGATGGAGGCCTGAAAGGACTTCCCCACGAGACAGCTTCCCCACCTCTGTCCCCAAAGTCGGCTGGGCAGCGGGGATGCAGGCGAGGGAGGGTGGGGGACAGCACGGGGACACACATTCATCTCTTATTAGCCCTGAGAGTGAAGTGGCAGCAAGTAAGGGCCGACGCTGTTGTAGGCCCCGTGCAAGCTTTCCTGACGGCCAGTGTCACTTCAGCCCCTGACGTCCCTCCGGCTGACCCCAAATTCTCGTCACAGATCAGAAAACAGGCTCAGGGGCCATGAGGCTGTCATGTCCACAATGGCAAACAGCCTAGCGGGCACAAGCCCCCGCTCTGGGACCCATCCCTTTAGCCATCGTCCCTTCCTTGGCCACCAAACTTCCCTGGTGGAGGCCCATTTTATCGCCAGACTTTCTTTTTAATTCTCTGTAGGAGTAAAAGGAAAATGGCATTTCATGGGGTATAATAATGGGTGGATTTCATACCAACAATCCATATAATCTGTGTAATTCGTCCGTACATGAGGGCATACTGCCTGGGGTCCAGAATGCCAGCTTCACCTGCCGTTTTTCATTGCTTCGTTAAAGACAGACATGAGCCAAAGCCTCGCGGCAAGAAAAAATATTGAGGGCATTCTCACAACGGCGCTGTGTGTTCAGGAGTGCTGAGCTTGACAGCTCGCTTCTGTGTTTGCTTTTCTCTGCTTGGTGCTACCCTGAGCAGACTGCTGGAGACCAACGGCTGGTTTGCAGATGTGGACCCAGAGGGCAGAGCCGGAGATCTGGTCAGTGTTGCCTTGGGCCGATGCCACACAGTGAGGCTCTGTCTCAGGTCCGGGGCGGCCGCGGGGGGGGCGTGGGCGAGGGGCCTGCACTAGGAAGCTTCCCTGCTGCATGTCAGCAGACTCTCCAGCGGAAGCTCTGATGCATGCAGGAGGGCTGCCTGTAAGCAGCGGCGCCATCTAGAATGCGGGATGACGTAGCATGCCATTTGTAGCCGACCGCATTTCCGTTCTGGACCTTGATGTGGTGGCCAGAGAACAGAGAGGTCAGTATCAGTTTTACAGAGATAAAAATTTTATCTTGAGCCTGACTTAAAAACAAAACACAGTCAAAGCAGCACGGCCTTTCTGCTCTGGTTGCTGTTCTCCTCCCCTCCACCCCCAGGGTTCTGCCCAGCGAGGCCACTACTCAGGTGGGCGATCAGACAAGATGAACTCCCGGAGTATTATAAGGGACGTAATGGTATTTCTTGGCAATGAGAAACTATCTCCTAAAATAGCAAATGGTATGCAATGAAAAAAAATTTAAATATGAATAAATATACCCACCTCTTAATGATTCTTCTAGTCTAACTTTACCAAGTTCTGTTTTAAAAGTTATTATTCATTTTCTTTTCTCTCTCTCTCTTTTTTTAAAGATTTTATTTATTTATTTGACAGAGAGAGAGACAGCCAGAGAGAGAGGGAACAGACAGGGGGAGTGGGAGAGGAAGAAGCAGGGTCCCAGCACAGGAGCGTGATGTGGGGCTCGATCCCAGGACTCTGGGATCACACCCTGAGCGGAGGCAGATTCTTAACGACTGAGCCACCCAGGCACCCCCCTATTGTTCATTTTCTGACTGTAATGATGATAGCAACAACAAAAACTGAAGGTCATGTTTGCTTCCCAAAGCTGGATTACGTGCTCCCAAGTGGACATGGGCTGTGTGGAATGCGGCCAGGGCCAAGGAGCAGGAGGACAGAGGACGTAGGGCCACCTGGACTGCCTCCCACAGCACTGCCCACCCTCCGATTCCTGAAAAGCAACGGCCCAGATGGTAAAACAGAAGATCCCAGTCCGAAAACCAGAAGACACCAAGCAGCCCAGTGTGGCATGTGAGTGGTCTAGAGAAGGGCCAGAAAGGAGAAATACTGCAATAAATCCCAAACTGCAGTTTTTGAGAATTGGATAGTGACAGGGTAAATGGGATTGAGAGCTGAGAGTGCCGGATGGAGTGTGGCAGACTCACACGCTAGATGTCAATCTGAGCCCACTTTCTCAGGGAAGCCTTCCAGAGCGCCCCCCGTCCGAGGGTGGGTGCCAAGCTGTCCCTCCCACCGAGCAACGTCCTTGCCTCTGGCCACAGATAGGCTCTTCGCTTGTCTATCTACTCCTTCCCCCCTCAGTGGGAAACCCAGTGAGGGGAGAGGGTGGGGGCACCAGGTATATTGCTCGCCACAGTGCCCCCTCCAGGTTCTGTCACTGGCAAAGAGCTCAGTTAATTTTTCTTGAATAAATGAATGTGCCCCTTGTGGTTCAGTTTTCATCTATGTCTATATAGTGCCCACTGCCCTTCTCACTCCGAGGCAGGACGGCATCATAGGCATTACGGGACATCCCTGATTTTACTCCTGTCTGCCCCCTCTACCTTTGTCAGGCCTGGCCTTGCTTCATTTTGTACAGTGGTTACGGAGATGCCTACCGTAGGCTTGTTGTGAGGACTCAGTTGAGTGATGTTCATAAGGTGCGTTACGCACACGTGCTACCAGCTCTCTGACGCTGAGCTCTTTGCCCAAGCCGAGCTCCATGTCCGCAGGTAATGCAGGGANCGGAGATGCCTACCGTAGGCTTGTTGTGAGGACTCAGTTGAGTGATGTTGATAAGGTGCGTTACGCACACCTAGCACGTGCTACCAGCTCTCTGACGCTGAGCTCTTTGCCCAAGCCGAGCTCCATGTCCGCAGGTAATGCAGGGAGCAGTGGTGGAGAGCATCTAGTGTGTGATGGGGCACGTGCTCCTTGGCCTGGCACCTTACCTCCATTCCCAGTGGCCAGGTCTCCCAGCAGAAGCAGCCTCGGTGAGCCTGCCTCCTACCAGGGAGAAACACAGTTGCAGCCTGGCCCCTGATTGGGTTCAGGTGTGTTTATGGGACAGGCGTTTTCAGTGGTATCATTCCGATGTGGCATGGGAAAGCCTTCAGGACGAGGCACCTGGAGACAGTCTCCTACTACCTTGGTATCTTGTCAACATCCACTTTTCTTTTCGGAGTCCTTTTCAGCTTAAGTGAAATGAACAGAGTTAATATTTTAATTAATGCGTCTTGCACTTTGAAGTGTAACCATCATACTCTCTCACCATAAAGAGGAAGCTTAGCCCAGAGGCTGGTGATTTTTAGAGAGCCTGAGAAATCTGGAGCACACTCATTGCTGGTTGATGGCTGGTAAGGAGTTGGGAGTTCCTCTTCATTCCAGTTGACTCTGCCCTCCAAAACATGTCGCAGATGGCATTCTTCTGGGCACCCAGGTATAGACCCACAACTGAAGACAGGACAGGATCATCTCACATCAGTTGTCCTCTGGTCTCTATTTCCTGGGTAGCCCTCAAATTCTACTAAACTATAGATGTTTCATGGATGTTAACTTCAGGCCAACACATATAACAGGCGTACGCTCCTGAGTCATTTGTTTGGATTTTCATGCAAGAGATTTTTTTCCTGCATACACACACATGCACGTGCATGCACCCACACCCTTGCTAATAGTGATTTGTTTTTCATTTCTCTGGTAATTGGTTTTGGTGAAGACTAGTGTGTCTTGCTGGAAGCAGATATTGGTTTGTTTAACCAATATCTGTGGCTTTCAAAACATTTTCCAAAGCAGAATTGTTGAGTTTAAAATGCTAATAAAATATGTATATGCTTTATTTCCAAAATTTTGAAGAATGTTGCCATGATTTCCCCAGTGATCAAAATTTGCAATCTGAGTTATAATAGCCTTATGGATTCATATAATCCGAAAAAGAGGTATAGATATTGGCAAGTGTGAACATATAAGCAATAAAAGTGAGACGGTCTTCAGAGAGACACTGAATGGGGAAATCTAATGGCAAATGTATAGTAGATTCTGGGTTTAACGTAAGATTCATAAACTTGGGGAGGTTAAAATGCTTAAAATATATTGTATATGATTATGTTCACATGATTTTTCTTGGAGAAAGGATTCATAGGATTTTTTTTAAAAAATTAGGCTTTAAAGGAGGTCTTTGATCCAAAAATACTTGATGTTATGAAGTTCAGGGAAGTGGGAAAAAATCTTATATTTGCAGAAAATAATATACATTGGTATTAATACCATTTTAAGATTTGCGTGTGGACAAAAATAATTTAAATAGTCTTCAAGTCTCTCTGTCTCTTTCTCTTTTCCTTTAGGATTAAGCTTCCAGAACACAAAAGGGGTGAGCCTGCTCCTCCCAGGATGACCGCTGTACCGCTGACCCTGGAACAAGCAATTCAGACTCACCATGTTGTGGTTGGCTCCTGTCTTTTCTCGGCCCAGGGGGTTAGATGACATAGAGCCCCAGGCATGCAAAGGAAAGTTAGAGTGGGAGGGATAACAGGAGATGTTGGAGGATGGGAGGTTGTGGTCAGAGCAGGATGCTACGCAGGATTTCTGAGTCTGAGCAGCTCTGGGCAATGCCCAGAGGCAAGAGAGTGAGCACCTGCCCTCAGTGGAGTAGGGGCGAAGGTCATGGAGATTTCCAGGCTGAGAATTAGACGGGTCAGCAGTGAAGAGAGGAGAGCCCCAGGATGATGATAGGAGTGAGGGTGGTGATGGTAAACTGTTTCTAAACTCCTTGGTGAATAAGAAAAATGGCCACGAATTAAGGTTCTAAGAGGCAGTGGGTGCACTTGGCTTTTGGAGTTTATATATAGTTTTCCTTTACCTTCATTCTAGGAGGCCAGGACAGCAAGACGATATTGGAAAACTACATGGACCAGGAATGAGACTAGCATCCTACCTTGGGAAGGATGAAGAAATGTTAAAACTCTCAAAGGAATGATTAAATGGCAGATTTCTGTTTCTTTAATTCAAAGTTATGATAGGCAACAGTAGCATGGTCAACTAAATCATATATTCATTATAAATATGACATTGTTCATAAAGAAATCCAGAACCATGAATGAGAACAAACAGAAAAAAGAGTCAGCAGAATATGACTCACAGAGAGTCGAGATAATGGAAATTAACAGATGGAGAAAATACATAAGTATGATTTATATGGTTAAATTTTAGAAAGAATTTTTAAATTATGAGTAAGCATTAGGAGACTCTGAAAATGAATCAAAGATGTTTGGGAAAGAATGAAATAGAGCTTTTAGAGTGGAAAATTAATAAATAAATAAATAAATAACAAGGGGGGTTAAAGAATAGATTAGACATGCCTGAGGATACAATTAGTGAACTATATAGAAATATAAAAATACAGCACAGAGAAACAAAGTGATGGAATATATAACAGAGAAGTTAAAGGAAACGGAGGCTCTAGTAAGAAAACCCAACATACGTTTAATTATAGCTCCAGTAGAAATAATTGAGAGAATGGGGAAGAAGCACTATACCAATGAAAAAATTTTAAAATTCCAGAACTGATGAAAGAAACCAATCCTTAGATTTAGGGATCCCAAGGAATCACAGGAACACTGAATAAAAAGAACAGCTAATGCAAAATGAAGTTCTTGGAAAAGACAGGTCATTACAAAGGAATAACAATTACAAAAACAGATAACATCTCAATAGTAACATTGGATAAATTCTTATAAATTATTTTAGTGACAAGAGATAGAAAATTTAAATAGTCCTAGTTATTGAATAAATTGAATATATAATTTTCAAAACCTTCTAACACAGAAAATGAGAAAAAATCTAGGCCTATATGATTTTACTGGTGAATTCTCCCAATACTTAAATAAGGAATACTTTCATCATTCTAATATGCTCTCTCCAGAAAATGGGAAAGGAAGGCACATCTCCCAACTCCTTTTGTGAACCCAACACAACCTAGAAGTCTGATTTCATTCAAGAATGTAGCTGTAAAAGTCCTAAGCAAAGTATTAACAAATTAACCCCAGTAATCAAAAGTTCATTTCAATAACTTCTGCTCTAATAAAAAATTATCACAATTGATGCATAAAAAGGAAATTACTCAATTTGTTAGTGTACTTAAAAATATATTTGTAAAAAAATGTACTTAATGTTGAAATATTGAAACCTTTCTTTCTGAAGTTGGGAACAATAGAAGGATGCCTGTTCTTCTCATTTCTATTCAAGATTGTTCTGAAAGTTTGGCCAGTATTATAAGCAAGAAAAAAAAAAGAGAAGCTACATTTACAAAAGATATAAAACCATTTTTTGTAATAGAAAAATCCCAAAGAACATAGAAAAGCAAGAAGATACCATACATTTCTGGAAAATGGTTAACTTTAAAAGTAAGAGAGGGGCTCTTGATGGGGAAGGGAACTGGGATGCTGGAAATGAGCTATTTCTTGACCTGGGTGGTGGTTACTAAGTGTTTGATTTAGAATGAGATTCTGTATGAGATTTATATGAAATTTTATAATGGGATGAAGTGTCCACATAAAAATTATAAAAATTTTATAATTTTATAAAATAATTTTCAAAGATTACATCTTTGCTAGCAATAAAAATTAATTACCTAGGAGTGAATTTGGATCAAATATATGTAAGCCCTTTATGAAAAAAAGTCATAAAACACTGAGAGACATGAAAAAAGACCTAAATAAAAGGAGGCATTATGCTGTTGAATAGAAATACCACATATTTAAATGATGTGAGTTCTCCTCAATCTGATCGTTAGATTTAATGCAATTTCAGTAATTTTTCGTGGAACTTGACAAGCTAATTCTAAATTTATGTGGTGGAGCTACCAGCTGGAACAGGTAGGACACACTGGAAACAGAAGATAGTAAGGTGGGGCTTGTTGTACAAGATCCCAGGCCCTGATGTAAAGTTCTATAGCAATTTAAATGGCACTTTATTGGTTCAAGGGTGGATAAAAGCATCCGTGAATTAGAATAGGGAGCCTAGCATAAAAAATCAGACTCCAAGCTCAGATGCAGAAGGGAAACTATGCATGGCAGATTTGTTGTTGATCTTTGGTGAGACAGTGGGTGATTTACAAAAGGTGGTTGGACGATTGGTTTTCTTCATTAAGACTGGCTCTCTGTCTCACCTCACGCTCAGAAGTCAATTCTGTGTGGATTAAAGTCCTAAACGTAGAAAGACAGAACTATGAAACTTTAAGAATATAGGAGACTATCTTGGAGATAGCAATGGCTCTTTTAAACAAAGGCACAAAGACGATCAAATGGAAAGAATGGTGTGATAAATTTGACTATGTTGACATGGAGTTTTTCTTTTCACAAAAAGACACCATCGAAGACAGGAATAGTCTAGTCACAGAGTGCGAGAATGTTTGCTGTTCATAAAATTGACAAATGATTGGTACAGACATTTAAAAAGAACTCCTGTAATTTAATTCAAAAAAGAAAATTCAACAGGATACTCAAAATCATTAGTAATCAGGAAAATGCAATTTGAAACCATAACATTCTTTTTATACTTAACAGATGGGAAAAATGATAAAATCTGATGATATCCACTGTTAGGCAAGCTGCAAAGCGAGTGGAAACTCTCTCACTGTAGGTGGCATATTGGTGTAACCTCTTTGGAAAATAATTCAGATAGTCTAGAAATACTGAAGGAAGACATAACCCAGAAATTCCCCTTTTAGACTTAAAACTCAGCTGTGGAAATTCTTGCACCAGGACATTAAAAGATATGTATAAGAACTTTCTCATGGACTCATGAGACCAGCAGGGAAATTTGAACACTGAGTAGATTTTTTTTTTTTTTAAAGATTTTCTTTATTTATTTGACAGAGATAGAGACAGCCAGTGAGAGAGGGAACATNTGTATAAGAACTTTCTCATGGACTCATGAGACCAGCAGGGAAATTTGAACACTGAGTAGATTTTTTTAAAAAAGATTTATTTATTTATTTTAGGGAGTGAAAGAGCACAAGCAGGAGAGGCAGAGGGAGAGGGGGAGACAGAGAATCTCAAGCAGACTCTGTGCTGAGGGCAGAGCCCAACACGGGGCTTGATCCCAGGACCCCGAGATCATGATCTAAGCTAAAACCAAAAGTCAGATGCTTAACTCACTGTACTGCCCAGGCGCCCCAAACACTNTTTTTTAAAAAAAAGATTTATTTATTTATTTTAGAGAGTGAAAGAGCACAAGCAGGAGAGGCAGAGGGAGAGGGGGAGACAGAGAATCTCAAGCAGACTCCGTGCTGAGGGCAGAGCCCAACACGGGGCTTGATCCCAGGACCCTGATCATGATCTAAGCTAAAACCAAAAGTCAGATGCTTAACTCACTGTACTGCCCAGGCGCCCCAAACACTGACTAGATTTTTGATGATATTAAGGAATTCTTTTTTAGATTTGACAATGGTATTATGGATAGTTTTAACCCAAAAGAACCCTATCTTTAAGGGATACATACTGCAATATTTCTTTCATGGATGAGGATCTGACATCTGGGATTCCCCTCAAGGAAGGAGGTGGAGGAGATGGGCTGACAGTTCAGATGAAGCAAGACTGCCCACAAGTGTGTCTTATTGATGCTGGTCATGAATTCATGAAGGTTCACTGTAGGATTTACTGTCCAGGCATCCACTGAGCTGGTTTGCTCAACCTCAAGGCTGGTCCTCATCACCACACCCTCATCCGGAACGTGATGGAGCCAAGAGAGCCAGATACCTGGATCCAGGTAGGGAGGGTTTTCCACCCAAGTGAGCTGACCTGTCCCATTTCCTTTACTCTGCTTCTCACTGTTGACTCGTTGAACCTTGTGATTTGAGCCTCTTCTTTTGGTCTGTGAATCCTTCTGTTCTGTGGTTTCTGCAACAGTCCTCCTGGCCGTGACCTTGAAGGCTACCTCTGTATCAGAGTCATTTCCCAGTATGCCGGCACCAGAGCCCTGCTGTCCGCAAGTAGCTGGGTGGGGTGCGGGGACATGGAAGAGGAGTTTATTTCGACTGTTGTGTTGAGAACGGACTACAGGGGCAAGATGCTCGTGTACGGGCAAATGGATAAGGAAGTCAAATGCATGTAAAGAATTTGCTAGATTCGGTCTAGTATTTTAAGCCAGGGGTTATGGCAAAAAGTTGCTCCATGGTTCAGTATGCTTGTTATATTTTTGTAATGGAAGGTGTTTCTGAGAGCACAATTTTTATACTGATACTGCACTGCACGTTGCACTGCACGTTGCAAACCCGTAGATCTCAATCTTCTGCAAGTCTGTTAATTGGGGTGCTTGTTCCAAAGACTCAAGAAACAAGTTATGGCCTTTTGTTGGGCACCAAGCCCATCGATTTTAGGACTTTGCCACCTCGGTGCACAACTGAAAATTGCGCTGATTCAGGCAGCATCTCATTAGCCTCCCCAGACCCTTCCAGCGAACCAGCATATCTATGTTATAAATGGTGACAGAAACTTGGGCTACAGGTGTCAAATGATTTTCTCATTTGAAGGCCATAATTTACCTGATCTTTAATCCCATTCTCTGGCCAACCCGCCAACTGATGACTCACATTATTGCTTGTTGCAAAAAAATAATAAAATTCCCACATATTTAAGTTTTAATTCAGTTTTCAAATTTTAACACAATTTTGTTTTGCCCCGAACATGACAAATCCATGACAGCGTATCACCTGCACTCAAACCCTGGCAGACAGCTCTGTACGAGCTTCCTTCACAGCCTTCGATCTCACGAACCCCTCCCACGACCCAGTGAAGAAGATCTCACAGTAGCAGGGGGTTTGCAAAAGCCTTCCTCTGGGGTTAATGATGGTGGTGGGAAGCTACGCAGCAAGTGGACGAGCATAGACTGAGTTAGTAAAAGACCGAGTAACATGACTTGAGTTTTCCTACTCCCGTTTTGGAATCACTATAGTCCACTAGCATAACTTGGAATTCCCGTTGTGTGGCCCTGGGGAACTTCTCTAACCCTTGGATCTACATTTATTTTACTATGGAGAGTTTCAGAGGGGAAGGGGAATAGCACAGACTTCCACAGGGTTCTGTGGAAGGGTAACAAGGAGAAGGTATTCAGCCGTAAGCTCTTGTCGGCTTTTGCTCCTCCCTCTAGTTTCCAGCCTCTCTGGATGGCAAGTTGTTTAAGGGATGAGATTTTCCTTCTTCACTTCCTAGCATATTGTCATCCTTTATATGATTAAAGTTTGTTTCAGATTTCAAAAGTACTTAAGTCAACCCATCCCCAAACACACACACACACACAAACACACACACACACACACACACACACCAGGTCCCCTCTAGGCCTGGCTGTATGCATCTGGTGGGTGAGAGGGGGAAAGGTGCCTTTGTTCCCACTTTCATGTACAGAAGCTGGTCTAGTGGGAACAAGGTGGGTTTGCAATAAGAGAAGTCAGAAACCCAGCTGCTGCTCCATGTTTCCTCTGTCTGTGGGCCTTTGCCGCCTGAACAGACAAGTAAGGCTCTCACCCCCACCCCCACCCCCCGCAGGGCTGCTGTTGTCCAGAGGATGCTGTGGACCATTCCTTGCCTGCAAGAGCCCTCAGCAAAAGCTAATTCCTCCGCGGGTGACCTGGGACTGGGAGGGTAGCAGCCCGCCAGCTGTTTGAGTTCCATTGTACGTAGAATGTGCCAATTCTCATTTCTAAATGGACCACTGATCGAGGATCTCTTCTCACAGTCCTGCTAAGCCCTCCTGTGGCCCCGTTTTTACTTTCAGTCTGGTACCTGATATGTTGGGAGCCCCTATCTCAGCTCCTTCCTCCCCATCCTTCCAACCAGCCACGCGGGAGCCAGGCCTGCTCCCCTCTGGGACTTCGGTCCTCTGTCCTCCCCAGTGGGCCGCAAGCTCTGGCTCTGCCTTTGTCTTCTCTCTCCTGTCCTCGGATTAGCCACCCCCAAACCGTTCTTATAATTGGATCGCTGTCTTAGTCTTCTTTATGATTTTTTGTCTTCATCTGCGGTATTTATGGGAATTTCTAAAGGACCCCCCTGAGAGCCCTCTGCTCATTGCCAGGCTACCCTGCAGACCTTCCCAGGATCTTCCCAATTCTCCTTGAAGATGCTGAAAGCCCACCCCCTTCAAACAGTCTGCTCAGAGCCTCACCCCCATACCTCCCTGCCCGCTGCCCCCATTCTCTTCCCCTATCATGCACATAGCACATCAGTCTCAACACAGAATGTCCTGCCGGCTTGGCCTTCCTAGATCAGGGACTGTGTCTTTGAATCTCTGCCGTCACAAAAAGTCGATTCTCTCTTAGCTGCGGTTCTCTTCTTGGCTCCAGAATCAGCACAGAACATCCCTGATGCTCCCTGCCTTCCTCGGGTCCCTGTGTCTCTGCGTATCCTCAAATCCCACGTGCAGCCTTGCTGTTTCTCGTTTGTCTCTCCCACAGAAAGTGCTGTCGGCCCTCCACTGCTGGGCCTGGAACCCACGCTGCCTCTGCTCCCTCGGACACACGTCAGGTTTGTGAGCTCTGAGCCCCAGCGGCTGCACCAGCCCTTGTGGGAGCACTGATCACAACCCGTCAGGATTCCGGACTAACGTCTCCCCTCCTCTGATGGAAATCAGAGCTGGGCAGCCGTGGGTCCACCTGCATTTATTCCCACCTGCATTTATTCCCAGCATTCTTTTCCACTAGAGAATAGGTTTGAGACCTCACATTTCATTTAGTACGAAAACGGGATTTTCCAAAACACAGGTGTAGGTATAGAGAAGGTACAAGGAAAGGAGAGAGAAGGTCCCAGGGTGTTATGTGTAAAATCATTACTTAGATGGTCCTGTGGAGTCTCCCGTCAGGATTTCTTGAGTATTTGAAGCCTGGGGTGAGGCTTGCATCTCCTTCACACTCACTGCTTCCTTTGGAAGGGTTAATTTCTGCTCATTCTTTGTCCTCATTTTATGCACAGTTTCCACGGGGAATCCCTCCTTTACTGTCTTGAGACAACAGATGATTTGCATCCACGAGTGTGTCTGGATCTGTGGTTCATGCATTTAAGTAAGTATTAAGGGTTAACACGTGTTGTTAAAATGCTCCCATGTGTGTCCAGGTGGGTTTGCGGAACAGTGGCTCTCCTTCCTCCTAGGGACACACTCCAGGCTGCATTTCAATTTCGCCAAGCTCGTCCCTCATGGGGACCTGTCGAGACCCACCACGGACCGAGGGCTGGTTTCACAGTGAGTGAGTCCGGGCCTGCCAGTGCAGCTGTGAGACGGCATCCGCCACACCTGGTCCACGGAGAGCCAGCCATGGGCCTCCCTGTTTAGGAGGAGTGAGCAGGGTAAGAAAATCATGTGAAGCCAAGTGTCAAGGGATAAGGATGATGGGATTATCTAGAAGGATCAGAGGAAAAGCAGCCTCAGGAAATAATAAACTACAGGAACCAGATGATAAATCCAGAAAACTGCTGGGCCTTCTCAGTGAGGCCCAGAAAGCCGTGGCCTCTGGGAAACAGAAACAGAGCCTCAGGAGCAAGAAGCGCCCAGAGGCCAGGGAGGCCATGACCGGGGACCTGCATGGGATGAAGGCTGCTGCAGAAGTGAGCTCTCCATCAGAGGCGGCAGAATCAAAGGAACTGAGGCCGATGGACATGTCACAAGCCACTCACGACATGCAGGAAGGCCTGGGGGCTGCAGCCGCGGAGAAAGCAGGGCAAACAGAGCAGAGGCCAGATCTGGATGCCGGGAGCCCCCGAGGAAGACTGGACAACTGGGACAGTCCCTGCAATCCGGGCCACAGCCAGACAGACCGTGGAAGGGCTCCCCCTGCATTCAAGGGAAATCAGAATTGGAGACCCCACTTACACATCATGAAGAAACCCGTGCACCACAGAGAAGGACACAATTAAGTGTCCACACTGGAAATACTCCAGCTCCCCGCCCCAGGGGGACTGCGGCCCGGCTACCCCTCAGCTCTCCTCTACAGCCTTGAATCCAAAGGGACAGGAGCGCCTGCTCTGGGGTTTGAAGGAGACCTGGGACCGGCCCAGGCATGAGCCTCCCGCTCCGTGTGTGTGTTTGTTTTTAATGTGTGAACTCCTGTCAGGAAACAGCACACTGTCTTGTGCCTCAAAGCACACAGAATGTCTAGTGGGGAAGGATTTGGTTTTGAAGTGCCTCTTCAGCTGACAGTCCCCCGTGCCCACGGCTGAGGAGGCCCTGCCATCCCTGCTGCCCGGAGAGCAGGCCAGAACTCAGGCCCCGACGGCCGGCTGCCTGTGGCTGCAGGACGACGGCTCCGCCATGGACAGAGCCACGGTAGGCAGGAAAAACAGGACTTGGTTCTTTTCCACAAGCCAGAGGTGCCCCAAACAACCCAACAGCCTTGAAAACATTTTCAATGGTGAGGAGTCCAAAGAATTACAGGATGTGACTTTAAAAACCACACGAAAATGAACTGGGTTTCTTTCCATGGGAGGGACAAACACAGCAACTGGTGACAGAAATGATTTGCTAGGAAGCACCCTTCCTCTGCTGTCTTACATTGAGGACTTGACAGTGTTTTCAGCAGCCCTGCTTCACCGACGTGGCAGACTGAGCTCAGCAGAAGGACACAGTGGACGAAGGTGAGGAAAACCCACCAAAATGTGAACTGTGATTAGTGCCTGAGGTTTCACGTTCACACACACGTTACTTGTGTGCATAATACATATTATATTCTACACTGAGCACAAAGTATATGATCAGAAAATAAACGTAGTTTTTCTCCCAGAAAAGAAGGGTCCCCTTCTGTCCCCTGCCCCTACTGGCCTTGAGCCTGGTAGGACACCATCCATACCTGCTCCTAAAAGACAGATGGTTTTGTTGCCTGGGGAGGGTTGGGCCTGGGGAAAACTGCCTCTGTGGGAATTGAGGGGTGTGTGTGTGTGTGTGTGTGTGTGTGTGTGTGTGTGTGTGAGAGAGAGAGAGAGAGAGAGAGAAAAGTGCTTGCTAAGTTATTTTGGGGGTGACCATTTGCATCCTGAGGTCCAGCCGTAAGACCTTTTTGGTATTTTACTTGAATGTCTGGGCTTCCCAAGCAGAGATAGACCTTGGGAGAGAAACATCTGGAAGTGACCCCTCCCTCCCAAGGAGGCACATTGTCATTAACCGGGAGTTCTTTATAGCTGGGCCCGAGGAAGTTTTTGGCTGTAAACTGTCATGCACGGCAGCCTTCACTGAAAAGGCTGGAGAGTGGAGATGCTTGCCCTGAGAACCAAGAAACAAAGATCCAGAAAATGAGGCCCAGAAAGGTGGGGGGAAAGCCTGGGTAGTGAAGGCCGGGAGAGCCCCAGAGGGACACACAGTCAGTAATTCCCAGCCTCTAGCTCCCCTAGCAAGTGGGGCTAACTTTCTGGGTGGCGTTCTTGAACACTTCCGACTTCATTTGTGGAGTGTAACAATGTCATGGCAAACGTTTGAAATCTAACATTCTATTCCGATGGGGTTTTGTTTTTTTTTTTTTTTTTGGTCGCGCCCACTGGCGTTAGGGGAGACAACTGAAATCAGAACCACAGTTCTGGAACCATCTGAAAGCCCTCCGGCATTGGACTTTGAGAAAACAACCCCAAAGGGTCAGCAGGACAGAGCTCGAGCCCTAGGGCAGGAAGCGCTGGCCGCCCAGCTTCCGACGCAGGTTGGAGAGACCTTCAGTCGCCACCAGGGATCCATCCTTCTCCCTCCACCTCACACCCAGCTTTTCCCCTTCATTCCACGCGCCGGAGCTCAGGCGGTCGTGGGCCGCAGAAATGACCTTTGAGACACTTGTATTCTCTTAGGAAAGGCTCACTCACAAGCCCTCCAAAGCCCACGGCCCGAAGAGCCGGATGGAGGGCGATTCAGGAGGGTCCGGGTGTCAGGGGCAAATGAGGTCCTTTTGGTGCCTCTTTCCAGAAGAAGAATTCCCCCCTCGGGTCATCCCCTTGGGTATCCCAAGCATCTGAGACAACAAAAGAAACTGAGAAAACCGACAGTACCGAGGCGAGCTGGGCTTCCCGACTCTTCAGTACCCTTTTGGAGAGGGGCGGAAAATCAGCCCTGGAAGCATCCTCGCCCCACCCGGGGGGCAGCAGGCACCCGCCTTAATCCCTGGGCTGGTTCCGGGAAGGCAGAGGCCGGGCGATCCTCCACCCCCGGCCGGGATCCCCCCCGCGGCTTGCGCCGCGCTTCCAGACTCCGGAGCGAGCCCGGCCAGGCGCCGGCAGGAAAGGGGTCGCCGGGGCTCACATTCCAAGTCCTTCCGGGAGAGCCCCCTAACTAGGGCGCAGGGCTGCTCTGTGTGGGGCGCCCCACGCGATGCACTGGCTGTTCCCACAGGGCGTGAGGGTGGGGTGCGCGCGAAGAAGACCTGGAAACACGCGCTCGGGTTAGAGTGGTGGGCGAGGGGTTCCGAGGCGCGCAGCCAGCGCTCAGAGCTTCTGCTGCCTTCTCTCTTCCTGGGCTCCCGTTTTAGGAGGAATGTTATTGTTTAAAGAGACCTTATTGAACTATTTCCTGCTCATTGTCACCTTTCCTTCGCTCTCCTCGCGGAGGTTCTCACCGAAAGGTAATAAACCACCGGCTCCCCACACCGCGGGGCGCGGCGGCCGGCCGGGGCCTGGAGGGGAGGCGCGCCCCAAGCCCCGCTCCCGGGAGAGCACCTTGGCCGGCCCCTTCCACTCCCGCCTTCCACACAAACAAAGCTCAGCCCACAGAAGCCGCGCAGACTCCAGGTCACACCGAGTGCACGCGCAACCTCGTCATCGAAGTCCTGTTTTACACAGGAAGCGGGAAAACTCCCTGAAAGGGCTCATTGGGGTGATTTTGAGTATTTCCCTCTGTGGCGCGGAGCCCGAGGCGCCGGGCGCGAGGCTCCCCCTTCCACACCCGCGAAGGCGCGGGAACAGGGGCCCCGGGGTGGGCTGGTCCACCGGCCTAGGTGTTAGCCGGGCCACCTGCAGCGCCGCGGGGCGAGGGACGTGTCGGGACGGGACTGCGCTCGGCGGAGCGCGGAGCCTTCAAAGCGAGACCAGCGGGACCCGGGCGAAGCCGACAGGGCGCGCCCTTCAGCGGGGCTGGGCTCGCCGGGCGCCGGCGGGGCGCCGAGGG
>NC_048227.1:107345967-107375885 GCF_002007445.2 Ailuropoda melanoleuca | reverse complement strand
GCGGGGGCGGGCGGGAGGATGAGCTCCCCCGGCGCCGAGAGCGCGGGGAAGAGCCTGCAGTACCGAGTGGACCACCTGCTGAGCGCCGTGGAGAGCGAGCTGCAGGCGGGCAGCGAGAAGGGCGACCCCACGGAGCGCGAGCTGCGCGTGGGCCTCGAGGAGAGTGAGCTGTGGCTGCGCTTCAAGGAGCTCACCAACGAGATGATCGTGACCAAGAATGGCAGGTAGGGGCGCCCGGAGCTCGGCGTGCGCCAGGCGTCCGGAGGCCTGGGGGAGAGTTTCCCGCTGTCCGACAGTTTTCTCCCAGTGGGGTTCTTCTTGCTCCTTTCCGGTGGGCTCGGGAACAGAGCCTTGTGTCCCCTAATCGTCGCACTTCCTCCGGGGGCCGTGGGATAGTGTGGAGGACTCTGGGGACTTAGGGGGGCTCTGGAAGGGGGGGCTGGGGGCTTCTCTATGCCCCCGAATGAGAGATGCCTCTGTCCCAAGCTTTGTGCCTTCGGTCCAAAGGTCTGAAGTCTCAGATCCGGGGCCTCCGGCTGCACTCCTTCCTTTGCAGGAGAATGTTCCCGGTGCTGAAGGTGAACGTGTCTGGCCTGGACCCCAATGCCATGTACTCCTTCTTGCTGGACTTCGTGGCTGCCGACAACCACCGCTGGAAATACGTGAACGGAGAGTGGGTCCCGGGGGGCAAGCCCGAGCCGCAGGCGCCCAGCTGTGTCTACATCCACCCCGACTCGCCCAACTTCGGGGCCCACTGGATGAAGGCCCCCGTCTCCTTCAGCAAAGTCAAGCTCACCAACAAGCTCAACGGAGGGGGTCAGGTAGGTGTGATAGACCCGCGGGGTGGTGGGGTGCAGGGACAGCGCCAGGCGGTCGGGTCTGCCCCTTCCTTGTGGTAGAAGGGACGGTGCTTGCGTGGGAGGTGACATCTGTCCTGGAGAAACTGCCACAGCCTTCCTCAATTAAGCCTTCAGTGTTGTTTATAGTAAACTGATGATGGTAACACCAAGGCGGGGAGTGGGGGGGGGCTGCAGAGCGTCACCTTTGAAGACTCAGCAGGTCTCAGGCTTTGGGGAACTTCTGCATTCAATCCTTCAAGTTTCCTAGAGGTAGAGAACCGATCAGCCTTGATGGTAAAGGGTCACTTCTGAGCTAAATATGTGCCATCGTATTTGCTGTGTGGTCTGAACAGACTTGTAAATTTGTCCTCTTCTAAGAATGTCCTTATTTTTTGGGCATTTTTACTGGGAGACCCCATGTTCAAGCAAGGTGCAAGCAAGCTCAGGCTTTTAAAGATGTCTGTAGCCATCCTGCAAGCATTAGAACGTTATTGTACCAGGTCAAAGGATTTCACGATGGGCGTTCATTGCCTTTAATGGTGTGCAGCCTGTCACATTCCTTTTCTTAAACCAGTCGTGGGAAGCAGCACCTGAGGGGAAGCCACTAACTTCAACAGTAAAGACACTTTCTTGTGAACTACGGTGTTTTCTGCGCCGTGGATGTGTTTTTCTCCTCCACAGCCGGGCCAATGGATGTTTCGTTATCTGAAGGTCTTGTGTGTGCTTCCCCAGATCATGTTGAACTCCTTGCACAAGTATGAGCCTCGGGTCCACATAGTGAGGGTTGGGGGTGCCCAGCGCATGATTACCAGCCACTGCTTCCCAGAGACCCAGTTCATCGCAGTGACCGCTTATCAGAACGAGGAGGTGAGCGGCAGGGCGGGCACGTGACCTGGGAGGTCGCAAAGGATGCGGACATCCTGTGTGTTGGTGTGCTCTAGACTGAAAAGTTATGCCTTTTCAAATAATCTACTAAGACCATAAAATTGGGACAGGGGAGAAAAGTTTAAAATGTGTGCTTGTTCAAGCATTTTTCCTTTAATTCTCTGTAAAGCTCCGAGTGAAAAGAACAAAATATTTAGGTTAAGTTCTATGAGAATTTCTTGAGAACAAGATGAGTGAGAGAACAAGATTTGGGGATCTTCCTGAAAGGGTAGGGGGCAACCTCCAAACCTGGGCAGTGTGAAGGGTCAGCTAGATACAAATACCGTAAATCTCTAAGCCTGACCCCAAAGAACAGACATTTTGTGATTGGCTGGGTAAGTTGTCCGTGCTGAGTGCCGACTAGAATGAGCAAATCGCTGTTTCCTAAGAACCAGTGATGTTTTGAGCCATGTTTGTTTGATTGAGGCGCACTGAATCTCTCAGCAGTAGGTTAAACTCACTGTGGATTGCACTCAGAAAAGCAGCATTTAAAAACTTCCATTAATGTAGTATTCTTGGTGAAATATTACAATTCCTCAGCCACTTCAGACCCAAATAGAAAAATAGACCTGGGAGTCTGATTATGTTTGAATATGTAAAGGGAGGTACTGATGTTTCCCAATTTCTCAGGACCAAATTAAATCCTCTGGCTGTTGGACAATGTACCAGTCAATGTGATTTCTTGTTTTTCAGATCACGGCTCTTAAAATTAAATACAATCCATTTGCAAAAGCTTTCCTTGATGCAAAGGAAAGGTGAGAGAATTCTAACTATACCCCTTGGGCAAAGAAATATGCAGAAAGAGAAAATATTGCTGCAAATACTATTTTCTGAATGTCCTCCTTTTTGACAACTCAATATACTTTTTTGACAGAAGTGACCACAAAGATATGATGGAAGAACCTGGAGACAGCCAGCAGTCTGGGTACTCCCAATGTACGGTTTGTTGCATTCTGTCCCCTCGTCCCTTGCTTCAGGGACTAGGCTGCTGAGAGCCAGAGCTGGGGACTCGGCCAACAGCCCGTTTCTGAGTGTGGCTGGGGAGCAGACGGCCCTGGATGGGCCCGTGGTGTTGGGGCTATGCTGTTACTGGTTCAGCCTCTGCTCTGGAGGGTTATAGATGCTCAGTTGGCCCTTGGGACTCTTGACCGAGAAGTCAGGGGAGAATTTACCCGGGCTCTGCTGTTTGGCCCCGAGGCAGCTCCAACCGTGGCTGGGTCGGATGGTAGAGATCTTGGTGGGGGGCTAGACTCTACTCTGTTAGGCAAGTGGAGAAGCCAGCTCAAAGTTACAGCCACTGGGAGATGGTTTCTCCCTTTGTTAATGATGGCAGACCGAAGCACCACCTTTGGAACGAAGCTTAGGAGCAGATGTGGTTTTTCCCGTAGCCCATTTCGGTTCCAGGAGCGGCCCAGCAACCCGGGCTGGTTTTGGTGGTGGGAACAGGGGCTTGTAGGATGGGGAAAGTGCTGTAAGTCCAGCTTCCTTTCCGAGCTCCACGAGCCAGAGCAAAGTGGCTCAGGTCTCTGGAGCAGCGTCTGTTAGGAGACGAAGTTTTGTGTGGCTCTCCTCTCTGTGCACGGAGGAGGCTTGGAATTTAAATAACCGACATTATGGGGAAAGGAAAGTTAGTGCTTGCTGCCACTTTCAGAGGCTGCGGGGACCAGCACGGCACATTTCACGGGCACTCGTTTTCTGTTCTCTATTTCTTCATTAAGCGACTTCTGGGCTAATTTAACAAATGGCTCTCCTAGAGTAGCTCGTGGGCTGCCATCCCTCGAGCCCGGTGATAGGGGCAGGCTTTGTGGGCAGGTCCGGACCTTGCCCTCATTTAAATGTTGTCTGAAGAATTGTTTGCTGTTTGGAAATTACAGCCAGAGTAGTTGTCCTCTTAGAGGTTGCTTTTCTGAATTAAAAGCAACAACAACAGACTTAAAAGCAGTGAATAGAGAAGAGATTGGAGTGTGAGGGGCGGGCAGCATAGCGTCAGAGTGATTTTCTGATGGACATGCACAGTGGGGAGAAGGTGAGCCTAAAGCAGAAGAAAAGTGGCAGAAAAGGACACACGTCCCGCAAGGACACAGCTCCCTGTCGTGGTGAGGTGTTAGGAGCTGGCGAAAGGAGAGTGGGGGGAACCACATGTGTGACTCGCCCCACGTGTCTGGATCCCTCTGGCTGTGAATGTCGTGTTTCTATGGTTTTTCATGCTAGCAGTTAGGGCTTGGAAGCTGATGGGCCTGGGAAGATTTTGGCGGGTTTGAATAAGAGTGGTTGAGGAAGCAGGGGGCGTTGGCCAAGGCTGGGGTCCCCCAGCTCTTCTCAGGTGCCCCGTGGGCTTGGAAACCCTGGTCAACCTGTGGTCTCTCGTGTGGAATTGAAGTCCAGATGCCTAAAGACTTGGACTAGAGACTCAGTGCGAGACACTATGAGTCCTCACTTCATTGGGGACCCCTCGGGAAGAGACCCACAGATTCCTGGTCTCAGCTCTCCTGTCCTTTAAATAATGGAGGTAATGCAAATGCCAGTTACTCAGCATTCTTTTCTCACAGCAGGGGGGTGGCTCATCCCTGGAACCAGCAGCCTGTGCCCACCGGCCACCCCCCACCCTCAGTTCGGAGGGCCCCTCTCACTTCCCTCCACACACGGCTGTGAAAGGTACCCTGCCCTGAGGAACCACCGGCCATCCCCCTACCCCAGCCCTTACGCACATCGGAATAATTCTCCAAGTAAGTCCTAAGTCGAAGTTGGCCTGGCGTTTGGGGGTGGATAGAAGACCACTGCAGGAAAGCCATCTGTAGGATGGACTCCAGAGATCAGGAGAGCCTCCTGGAGCACACACCCAGGACAGTCGTTTAGTGGCTCAACAGGGACCCTTATTTCATGTCCATGCCATTGCTGCTGGCTCAGCCACTGGGACCTCCAGACTAGGGGGCTTATGGTGCAGAATGTACTCAGTACCTGCTGGAGCTTTTTCACCCCAGAACTGTGGATCTGTGTCTAGGGGCCCAGGTTTGGATAGTTTATGAGCCTCTGTAAAGTGTTGATGTTGGGCCAGCCAGGCATAAGAATTACTGGCTTAACTAGGCCCACGCACGATTTTCCGTGATTCTCCCACTGATGCACTAAGTCTGGTTCTCCAAGCATGGTGCCTGGACCAGCAGCAGCAGCAGCAGCTCGAAAGTGGCCCAGGCGTCCTGAAGCAGCAGGCTTCCAGGGGTCCCGATGCGTGCTTACGGACTACGGACACAGGGCTAGACCTTTAAGATCCCTTTATCTAACTTCCTCTAACACCACATATGCCCAGACTTAATTTCGTCTGGCTCTAAAAGGAGGAACATAGCTAGTGAACACCATAAAACAATTAAGCAATTAAAGCTGATTTGAAATGAAAGGAGCTTATGAGGTAAAGAAATAGCCATGGGGTCTTGTTGAAGCGGCGGCTAGACTTTGAGGCTAGAAGATCATATTTTAGTTTTGCCTGGAGTAATGGTTTGTAAGGTCTTTTCATCTCTTAAGTAATATTTTGGGAAAAGTTAGGCTAAAGTTATATTTATCTTTATTTTTAAAGATAATTAATCCCCAATCAAGTGATGGTAGGATTCCTTTTCTATAGGGTACCCATTGATCTGAAGATAAAGAGCTTGCATTTATTAGAATATATTTTCTAATATATAGATTTGGCCATAAATATTTGCTTTTGATGATTAATTAAACCAATGGATAGTCTTCTTTTTTAAAAAATTTTTTTCAATTCATTTGAGAGGAAGAGCACACGAGCGGGGGGGCAGGCAGAGGGAGAAGCAGGCTCCCCGCTGAGCAGGGAGCCCCACCAGAGCAGGTGGCATATGGGTACCATCCGTATTCGCCAGTCAGTTTTGTGGCGAACCCAAAATCGCTCTAAAAATATAAATGAAGCCCCAGTAGACAGACAGACAGACAGATACACACACACACACACGAACGAAGGAACAAACACAAAAACAGACAGACAAGCAGACCTAATGTGGAGCTGCCAAGCACATGGTCAAGAAAGAATTCTTGAGATGTTTCTGGTGCAAAAAGGTGCTTTTATTATAGCATGGGGACAGGACGTGTGGGCGGAAAGAGCTGCGCTGGGACTGTGAGGCGTAACTGGTGATACAGTTTCTAGTGAGTGGAGGTTAGGGCTAAGGTAAGTCTCTAAGGAATTTGTGTATGCTGAGAGCAAGGTCTCCAAGACCTTGCAGGGCTAGCTCTTGTCAAGGTAACGTCAGTCCCTATTGTTTTAGCAAAGCACAAGTCATGAGGCCCTTTAGATGTGTGTCAGTGGGCCACAGGTTGATAGAGGGGTGTTAGCATATCCCGGGCGTCTGTGGTTATGAGAGTGAAGTGACACTGACTACAACAAACCTTCATTGGTACAACGTTAAAAAAAAAGTCCTTGAGAGAGTTGTAGGGGTGTTACACCCTGTATGTCTCAGGGATTTATCGGTGGGCTGCAAGTTGTAAGGAGACCTCATTGTTGCTTCATTTCACTTGCCTTTGCTCTCCTCATCAAGTCCAACACCAACATTCCAGTTGGACAGTCTAGGCCCCGGGGGGGGGTGGCGGGGAAAGAGAGAGTCTCCTCTACCCTCTTGAGGTCTCTGGCTGGGCCTAGGATGGTGACCGACACAAGAGATTCATGGACGAAGGGCATACGATGGTTAGTGGGTGTTTACATGGATGGGCAGGGGAGACTTCACACGAGAATAAAGACAAGGCATCAGCCAACTTGTGAATGGAGAAGACAAAGGGGTTTGGGCAAGGAGCACACAGTCGATAGGTCATGGTGAAAGACGTCCCTGGGAAGACAGGGGCTAGTTGAAGAGGGTTTATTGACATGGATTGTTCAGACCCTAATTCTCCCGGTCCCCTCCCCTTGTCTCTGGTGATGAAGAATGTCTGTCTTCTTCCTGGTACCAGAGCAGGTACCTCTCACACAGGAGTTCGATCTCTTGCTCTCACGAAGAAAAGAAGGGTCAGAATATCCTTCTTGCAGCTGCTGTGTCTCCAGTGAGTTGAATTCAAAGTAAGCCATGTACCAAAATGACACCTTTTATGGGTGAAACATTCTGGTTTCCTTGAGGGCAGTCTGGGTAAGTGGCTCATTGGTCCTTGTTCTTCGGGAATCTCTCATCCCCTCTGTGGTTCCTCACAACTGGCGATGTCTTGCTCCTGTCGTTCCTACTGTTCCTGACGGTCCTCCTCCTCCGCAGCAGTGTTCTTCAGCATGGGCTCCTTAGGATGGGTGTTAAAATGTGAAGTGTCCTCCCACCCACACCCCACCCCCACTGGCCGTAGTTTGACCCTGGGCCCTACAGGGTCTATTGTCGCTACAGTTTTTCTCTGTGTTTAATCACCTCTGAGTGATCGATTATGGACTTTCTGTTTATAAACCCCAGACTTCATGTCCATTTGGAATTAGACATAAAACTGCCTAGCTGATTTTCTGACTCGGTAGCCTCGTGGACACGACCTATTCAAGGGGACCTAACCCTAACATCTTGGTCTTCTTCCTTTCCTTGGCCGTGCGCCAGACCTCCCATCTGAACGGATCGTACTGCTGTTCACCTGGTGACCCTGATCCAACCTCTGGGAGCATTTCTGCATTTTGTTTCTCTCTGAGCCACAAGCCCCATCCCCCAGCCACGCAACAAATCCCCCAGGCCTCCGTGTGTCCTTTGTCATTTGGCCCTCTTGAGAGCCTAGGTTTTTAATTTTGATGAGTTCCCACCTCTCCATTTTTTTTCCATGGATCATGCCTCTGGTGTCAAGTCTTAAACTCTCTTTGCCTGGCCCTAGTTCCTCAATTTTTCTCTTAGAGTTCCCCCCCCCCCACCGGTGTGTTCCAGTTTTATGTTTCCCATGTCAGTGTGTGATCCGTTTTGAGTTCACATTTGTCTGAGGGGTGAAGTGTGGCTGTTTAGGTCAAAGCTTGTTTGCTTGCTTGCTTGCTTGCTTGCTNCAAGCACATGGTCAAGAAAGAATTCTTGAGATGTTTCTGGTGCAAAAAGGTGCTTTTATTATAGCATGGGGACAGGACGTGTGGGCGGAAAGAGCTGCGCTGGGACTGTGAGGCGTAACTGGTGATACAGTTTCTAGTGAGTGGAGGTTAGGGCTAAGGTAAGTCTCTAAGGAATTTGTGTATGCTGAGAGCAAGGTGACGCAGGGCTCGGTCCCAGGGTCCCGGGATCATGACCTGAGCTGAAGGCAGACGCTTAGCTGACTGAGTCCCCCGGGGTGCCCTGGATAGTCTTCTGTTTCATATCTGGACCCATTTGTTCTCAGTGTTGGGTACCACAAGTTGTTGCTAGTATTTCGCTGCATTCTGTCGCTCTTGGAAGGCTCCCCACTAATGACGCTTTCTTACACCCCGTAGCCTATTCTGACAATCCGTCTACATGTCTGTCCATGCTCCAATCCCATGACAGTTGGCCCAGCCTTGGGACGCCTGCCCATACCAGCATGCTCCCCATGAGCCACAGCACCGGCCCACCCACCGGCTCTAGGTAACGTATGTCTGGATGTGATGTGCACTGTCCTGGGACCGTGAGTGTGACATCATGCCATTTCCATCTGTTGGTTTTTATTCTGCCGCTCACCTGTGGGCAGCTGGGCTGTCATTGGCAGTTCTGCCATTAACCTGGCATCCCAGGTTACATGACCACTGTGTTACTGTCCCAGTCTGTCTTCTGGGAGGACCAGTGGCCTCCTCGGGGTGTCCTGCACGGAGCTGGCCTGTAACAGAGGGAATCCGGAGCCCCCATCCTGGCTCTGGCACTTACTAGTTCCTATAAAGGACAAGTCTCTTAAACTCTCTGAGCCTTGTTTCTGCAGGAAAAAAGATGCTATACAGCCCATCCTCAGCTTGTCTTTACAGAGTTGCAGGGGGCAGCAGGTGAAATTTGAAGAAATGTTTCTAGAACCATTTTGACAAGAGCTATTAAATTGAGGGGAAAAATGTGTTGGCTTTTCTGCGGATACAGGATCAAAGTCCTTATCATATATGCTGGTAACTAGTAAAGAACAATGAATGTTTTATTATTAGCGTGAAAATAATGTGCAGGGAGATTGGCTTAAAAATTAAGCTGATTGGTAAATGTATTGCTGTTTTTCATAGGGTTATTATAAAAAACTAAGTCAAAGCTGAAAGTCAACTTTCATTTTCTGAGAAAACAGGCTCAGCGATATTAAATGATTTAACACGTTGTCGGCTCACAGTTAGTCTGTAGACAAGTTATCTTGACTACGAAAGCAGGGCCGTTTATTGTCTATAAGATACCAAAATATTCCCCAGACCTTAATTCTTTTGTTTAGGAAACAATTCCTTTATAATAATCTAATTGTCTACTCTTAAAAAATAAAACAATGCTCAAAGCAGCCGACCATTCAAGGGCCGGAAGGTCGCTCAGAAACCTGCACATAAATGGACTAACCCGCAGGTTACAAACCCCTGGCCGTGTGGACGCCACAGTCCCACTGCGGTCCCATGCTGATGGGGCATCTCAGAGCTGTTTCTTCTCTCTGTGAAATGGGGACAGTGAACTACTTTGTTCAACTCAGGTTTGTTTTCGTGGTCAAGCACATCTGAAACACAGGACAGGGCTTGGTGAGCGATACAGCACAGCATGGAGCAAGGGAAAGACATTCGGTTATAGAAAGACATTTTCTCAAAGCAGTCCGAGCACAGTTGCTGTTTTACTCTGTGCTGCTAGACTGAAGGACTTCGTACCCGTTTCCAGCTCCTTCCTCCACGGATGGGGAGACAGGCTCGAAACTGGTCGCAGGCTGGGCTACCCGACAGCCAGTGAAGGGGAGGCCTGGATCCGCGCCCGGGTCTTGGTCCCGGCTGCTGGTCCTGCACCGCCCCCGCTGACGTGCATGTCACCGCACAGGACAGAGCGTGGGGGTCGGTGCTGAGTTCAAGAGTCTTTCGTATATTCATGTTCCAGGAGGGTGCTGTTTCCCTGGCAAGAACCTGGCAGCGGCTGGGGCGTGCTCATTAACAGACACCTAGACACCCGAAACCTCTGATTCGGGGTATCTGGGGACTTGGGAACGGGCACGAGAGCGCCAAACCACCAGTCTGGAAGCGCGGCTGGCACTGGGGCAGGAGCCGAGTACCGCACACAACCTTTGCAGGCAGTTCCCTAATTTTGTCTCCTACTGATTGGCAGGACAGTAGCTTCTGCGCACCTCGGAGTGTGGCTTAACAGTAGGGGGAACGGCCTGCGTGGAGGACGCCGTCTAGGGCGGTGATCGGGCGGAGGTCTCAGTGTTCGTGTACCCGGTGCGCTGGTCTGGAGCCACTGTCCCCAGCTCTGATTGCCTGACTGTCTCGGTTTTCCCCCTTCAGCCAGTACCCCAGCCTGTGGTCTGTGAGCAACGGCACCATCACTCCCGGGGCTCAGACGGCGGCGATGTCCAACGGGCTGGGAGCGCAGTTCTTCCGGGGCTCCTCGGCGCACGCTGCGCCTCTCACACACCCGGTCCAGGCCGCCTCCTCCTCGGGATCCCCGCTGTACGAAGGGGCCCCCACGGCCACAGACATTCCCGACAGCCAGTACGATGCCTCGGCCCAAGCCCGCCTCATAGCCTCGTGGACGCCCGTGTCACCACCTTCCATGTGAAGCAAGACCTGTGTTGTAACAGACGCAGGACTTCTGCGTGGGGCCTCCAGTGTGGATTTGATCGCTCTCCCGGGTACAAAGTGGCAGCTCATGGGTCCAGGGAAGGAATAGGCCTTATCACCCTCCCTTTAAAATAAGCGGAGGGATCCGTGTTCTGCAGTTCCCCAGGAGTGCGGTGCCCACCGTCTCCGGCCGCCGGTGCGCGCAGGTGAATTCGGCCTGGGAGCCCCACGGTTGGCCAGACTCACCACGATTCACAATAAAAGTGATTTGCTAGGGTCCAGAAACTTTTTGTTTGTTTCTCGTAGGGCACATAGGTGAGTTGGCACATCAGAATCTGTAAGCTCCATCAGTCCTGCTTGGGAAGATAAAAAGCACACTTAATTCTCTTCCTTTTTGCTTGCGGGTAGATGCCAGGCCCTTTGCGGCACCTGCCATGGTGGGAGCAGCACTGCGAAGGACAGGAGGACAGCAGACTGTAGTTGAAATGCAGATTTGCCTGCTCTGCGCACTAGAATGGGCTTGTTTTGAGCATAGGTAGTTAATCTCTCCTATTGTTAAACCTATGATTGTTTATATTTTTCTTTTTAAGTAGCCAAAGACAATCAGCAGGAAACATTTCCTGCAAAATAAAGGCAATATCCAAATTTGGTTGGTCTAGTTATTATTCAGACTTCTCTTTTTGGGGCAAGATTTTGGGATAGATGCCTCAAAGACCTTATCCCAAAGGGGCATTTTAACCTGTTGTGAACCCTGATACTTTCTCCAGCGAGCTGCAGGGTGGGAAGTGAAAGCTGCATGTATTTCCTTGATGCTAACTACCGCAAAGATGCCAGAGACGGCAAATGATTTTCAAGAGGTTTAGGTAGTCAGCACTGAATCGTGGATAACGACAACACAGAACTTTAAAGATCAACATGAGATGTCTACCCGATTCGAGCAATTCAAACAAAAGCACATCAAATGAATTGACAAAAAGTCACGGCTTCTATGTTTGGACGATATGGCATTTATAAATTCCTGCTTGTATTCCCTGCAGAGAACCGGAATGGTGCTCTGTGCTTGACTGGGGCAATTTCTCCATCTAGTGGCTGAATCCTTATTTTGATGTTACTTGTTGGAACTTGATATTCAGAACCCCTGCTTGCTGTGAGAGTTACAGATCCGTCAGAGCTCGGCCAGTGAGGTGGCGTTCTGGTGGTGTCGTGGACGTTAGAAGTTAAGAGAAATAAGGCCGAGGGGTTTTGAAACTTCCTGAAGGAGCGGAAGAAGTGTCTCTAACAGTCAGCATTGCTCACTTATTAGTTACCTTATTGAGCTCGTGAGTTAGCGTTGCAGGGACTCAGTCCAGTGCTCAGGCTCCCTTGGGGTCCACCTGCGATTTGTGGGACGTGCACTAATCCACTTGCCTTACTGAATGTGACCCTAGAACTCAGTGCAAAGGGCTGAATGTTTACAGAACTTGTGCCTGCCGCCCAAGTCAGACATGGCTCTCCTCAACCTTTTGCCCCTTAAAAGTTTTCCTCAATGTCGTAACTACTAGATTTTATTGTTGCTCACATGCAGATGTATCCTGAGTCAGAAGATTTATTGACAAATGTATTAGAAGAATATTTTTTGAATAGACCACTGCCCGAATAGAACTGGGAAATGAAACTGGCCCCAGGCTGCACTGTGGCTCCGGCCAGCCGAGGTGCCAGTAGGGGCTGCTGGAGAAGGGCTGGGCTTTGAGGGTGTGGACAGGCCCCTGGGAGCCCACCTCACCGGAAACTAGCAGCCCTCTGTAGCCAACTGCTCTGTGAAGGTGGGCACCAGGGTCTTGTCCTTCCAGGGTCCATCCCTGCGCCTGCCCCCTGGCAGGCCAGCAAGTGTCAGGACTGCAGGACTGACCCGAGGGGATAAAAGGAGCCTGGGTGGAAAGTTCTGGAGGGCATGGCTAGGGGCTGAGGGGAGACTGAGTCACACGGCCCTTTCCGCAGGGGCCTTGGTCTCTGGCTGGAGAGACTGATTTTACATGTAGAAGATGGACAGGATCTTGATACATTTGAAATTCTAAAGGTGACCCCGAGTTCAAATTCAAAAATTAATATTTAAATAAACCGAACAGTGTTTCTCGGCTTATGCAGGGAGGCAGTTGCAGCCACGTAGCTCAAAGAGCCGCCCTTGGAGCGCCTGGGTGGCTCAGTCGTTAAGCGTCTGCCTTCGGCTCAGGACGTGATCCCGGCATTCTGGGATCGAGCCCCTCATCGGGCTCCTCCACTGGGAGCCTGCTTCTTCCTCTCCCACTCCTCCTGCTTGTGTTCCCTCTCTTGCTGGCTGTCTCTCTCTCTGTCAAATAAATAAAATCTTAAAAAATCCAACCAACCAAACAAAAAAAACAAAGAGCCTGCCATTTGGTGCAAAAGACGAGGATTTGAGTGTGAGTTACCCACTCCAAAAATTCAAGTTCCTTCTCTGCAAAGACGGAGAAAGAAAATGCTCATCTCTCAGGGTTGTTGTAAGAAATGAAAGAGATAAAGGTCTTGGAAAGTGGGTAGAAAGAGTGACGTGTGCCACAGCATCGTAGATAGGATTCCAAGCCAATAAAACAAATCGTTGCCCAGCTCTACTTACGGAACCCTTAGCATAAGGTATGGCTGCATATAAGAAACACCTCGTCGAGATCCTCGGGGATCTGTCCTAATTCAGAACGCAATGGGAAGGTCCTATGAATTATTTCTCTACCAGGATTAAGGTAGTTTCTAAATTTTTCATGAACGATAAATATATAGCCCAATTTTTAAAAAAGGAACAATACAATCTGAACTGCTTGTCTTTGGGGTTACAGAGGGCCTGGCCCCCAGTATGTATATAAGGTGAAAGTGATCTTTAAAAATTGTTCCCTGCCACTTTGAATGTATGTGGCCAGATTGTTTTATTCTATCTTTTTTCTTTTTGGGGGAAGGTCATGGTGATAGATAGGGATTATGCCTTCTAGAAAGAAAAATACTTTTCAAAATATGTATTTAAAAGGAGAATGTGTAATGAACACATTCCTGACCAGGAATGATATGTGTGGAAGATTAAGAAGGCACATCTATAATCAGGTTAAAATTACAACCAACCAGAAAACTAGAAGCTCACATAGAGTTAAAGGGGTCTAAACCCCCGATTCTATTTTTTAGCATCATATTATATATATTTCAAAAAAATGTATTATCCCACACTAGAAAACTATAGAGCTCTGTAATAAAAACACTACCTCTGGATTATGGCAATATACCCAGGATCCTACAAGTGGTTTGTGATTAAAATCCTTTATCCTCAGTTCCCAAATCTATAGTTTTGAGAAGAAAAGCTTATTTTTCTCATATCTAAATATTTTCATAATTCTAATGGTTTTTTTTTTCTTACAAAAAAAAGGAAGAGGTTAAATGACTGTCTTCTTTTTCCAATTAAAAAAAAAAATTCCTGGGGCACCCGGGTGGCTCAGTCGGTTAAGCGTCCAAATCTTGATTTTGGTTCAGGTTATAATCTCGGGGCCGTGGATTGAGGGCCACAAGGGGGCTCCGAGCTCAGCAAGGAGTCTGCTTCTCTCCCTCTCTCTGCCCCTCCCTCTCCCTCCAAATAAATAAGTAAATCTTTAAAAAGAATAATTCCAAATAAGGAATTATAAAGAAAACTTATTAAGTTTTAAAACATAGTATTATAAAACTATGATATCATTAGCTTGCAAAAAGTTAATATTTTATCAAATAATTTTATACAAACATAGTAACAATCCAGTGTGAGTTTCTTACATGTTTAAACAAATACATGACCAAGAGCTTCAGGGTCAGGGTGGTGTAAGGTGTCCACACTACCCTGGGCAAGGTCCTGTCACTGGAGTGCCAGTGGTGATGAGTGGTTGGTAACTGCCATCAACTCAAAAACAACCATGAAAATGACAGCGTTGCAGCTAAGAAGTCTAAAGAGATACAACAGAATCAGAGAAAATATTCTTTTCTAAACAAGAAGAAAAAGGGTTCAAAGAGATGGGACAATTGGAAAACAAATAGCAAGATGGTGATTTTAAACTCAGCCATATCAATAATGATAGTCAATGTAAACGGTCTAAGCCAATCAAAGGCATACGTTTGCACTTTAAATATAAACATACAGGAAATTTACAGGGTCCAGGACTTGCTAGGAAATCATTTCTCATGTCCAGTCTGTCCAGCTTGGTGTCAAGACCAAATCGAGAGTACTGCCCATATGGCAAGGATGCGGGATGAAGACCAAATCAAGGGTCTGCAAGAACATTTGTTAACACTTCTGAATGGGTCAGGGGGATTCTAGAAAGCCTTTCAACTGCAAAACATCTCTTAAAATCGTACGGCCTTTATCTCACAACTCCCTGCACTGTCCCGAGAGCCACGCAGCCTGCACATCCCATCGTGGCTGGTGACTTATCTAGCCGTAAACGTGGGCATGCACAGCAGTGACCTGTCATCCCATGGGAATGGGAGTTTCTGCAATTCTCAAGGTGCGCCTCAAGCTGAGCTTGTGGTGACAGGGTATGAAGGGAGGTGCCCAGAGAAAGGCGCTGGGAAACATCCCTTCACCCGCGCTCGAGGTATCCTGAATCCCAGCGTCTTCTCCAAAGCAATAGGGCACACCACAGAATTAAAAAATGAAGTTAACTGAGAGAGAGAGAGAGCTAGGTGAATGTTCCTGAGTCTCAGACCAGCCTTTTCACTCCTCAGAGCCACACATCTAAGATTTAGCAGAGAGAGTGCCAGATTCCAGATAAGGAGCAGGACAGTGTTAAAAAAAATGGATCTATTTTACCCAGAACACAAGCTGTTCTGGCAGCACTTTGTCCCGTTGGCTACTTGCTGGGCCAACTGAAAAGTGCTGTGAAATTTATTGAACAGAAGACACACAACCCAAAAGACACCAGGGGCTTCCATCAACAGTGGACAAGGGGAAAGAGGATGGCATCATGCCGGAGGAAGCAGACAGGCCGCCAGGGAGTGCAGCGGCAGAGGTGATGGGAACGAGCATGTTTGAAGAGGGTTCAGGTTGTAGGCAGGCGTGCTACACTCCAGCCATGTGGGCAGCCATCGGGTTTGAGAGGACGTGATGGTAAATGTCAAAATATTAAGAAAACGTGAGAGAAACAGCGGCATCTTCATGAGAAATCTAGAAGCAGAACACGGCTCTCGGATGGAATGTTTGGCTTAGTCTGGAAAGACAGAGCAGAGGCCTTAAAAAATCCCACATAGTCAGTAAAAATGAGGTCGCCTTTAAAGGTAAGGGTCAACAGCTAGTAAAAAAAGGACATGAGGTTGAAAAGTCAGAAATCTGTAGAAATGTTATAAGGGTCTACAAAGAATTCTTTAAAACTGAAAAAGTAAAAATAGCTTAACTGAGCCAGGAGAAGGTCAAGTACGAACACCGTTGGGCTCAGAAGAATAAGTCCGACTACAAGGAGTGCAGAGTGTAAATCAGACTACATATCAGACCCAAGAGCAGGGAGCAGCAGCTGCCAAGAGCAGAAGGCTAAGTAAGCTCCCGTCAGAGCTCTGAGAACAGACCAGACGGTACCCGACAGCTCGGGGGACTCAGAAGACACTTCTCCTTAGATTGGGGATGAGCACGGATGGTTCTCCACCTTGATTCTCAGGGCTGGAGCACAGTGATGAGAGCAAGCAAGTCACGCAGTGTGCCAGGCAACACAGAGCCGGCTGGTCACTGGAGTGAGAAAGTGAAAATTGAAGAAGGAACACAGACAAGTATTTTCTGGGAAAAACTCTGCGAGTGTTAGAAGGAAAAGAATGTGTAACCAAGGTTTCAGTTCGGTGACAGCGAAGTGAATGTTGTTCTGTTCGATGGTAAAAGCTCACCTGGGAATGGAATGGAATGCCTCCACCTGAAAGTTTAATTTCTTAGGGCGTTCCGTGAGCAGGGAGACCTGGCTTTGCAGGGGCAGCTGCGTCTGCAAGATCATGAGTGGGAGGATGGAGAGCAGAAGCTGTGGGAGGCAAATAGACAATTAACAATGAAGAGCTAATTTTAAGAGGGATTTTTTTTTTTTAAATCAGGTGTTTATTTTAGAAAGAGACGGTGATTGCTGGCCTGCTGTTCACCCTGCAAGGAAGAGCAGTGGCAGGCCAGAAACCTGTTGCCTGCCTGAGCCAGGAGTTAGAAATTAGAATTAGAAATTAGCCAGGGACCAGAGACAGAAAACCCAGTTTCAGAAAGACCTCATCATGCAATTGTTCCAGGGAGAGGCCTTCTGTCCCTCATGGTTGGGACCCAACCAACCAACCACTGGAGAAAAGTCCAACAACTCTTTTCTACCCACAGCTCAAGAGCCAAGACTGACATGGTCGCCCTGACTGGCCCCTGCCTGGACCTAGATGACCGTTAGACTTACCCAGAAAATCCTCTGTCTCTGTTTCGGGCCCTGCTCCTGCTTTGTTGAGGAACGATACCCAACAGGCCTCTTCTGAGCGTCCTGTGGACTGGTGAGTACCCCGTGCTCCACTGACTCACACTAGGTTGTGTCTTCCTTCTACACCTGAGCAAAGGGACGCACCAGGAAGTGTCCCCTATGAGACGGCAGCGATGCCTCCTCTGGACCCGGGGCCAGCTCCCGAGTTGGGAGGGGCCAACAAAAGGCTCCTTGGGCCACACCTGTGTGTTAGCAAGCGTTCTCTTTCCTTTAAAAAAAATTTTTTTTTTAATTTTAAGTAAACTCTACATCACACATGGGGCTCAAACTCATGACCCCGAGATCAAGAGTCGCACGCGCCACCGACTGAGCCAGGCTGTTTCTCATTAAACAGGCAGTCGCGTTGAGGTTTTTCTCTTCTTAGTCTCCATTTGCATAGGTTTGGGCTTATGAAGGGCCTCATGTCTTAATAGTAGATGACTTTGGGGCCTGAAAGATCAAACCAATCTGTTCAGGGTCTTATTTCACAAAAGACTTTATTCTGCATTTCTTGTCTTTTTCTCAGAAGGGAGAGATAATCCATCCTAATGAATGAGAAAATCATTTTCAGGGATACCCTCTCTTACCCTGTTTCAAGAACAAGGCTTACACTTGCATGTGAGCAAAGGGATAGCGACCCCTGATCCTGCGGGGTCATATTTGACATCTGTACAAACTTCTGCCCCTCATCAGGCCTCTAGGCACCTACCTCCAATGACTGCCTGGTTAGGGTATCTCATTGACACCAAGAATTTCATGTGCTTCCAAGTGCCTAGTGAGTTTTACGTTAAGTACTAAGTTCCCCAATTCTGTAGAACTTAACTTCATCCGTAAGCTGTGTTAGTCGGGTTTTGATGGGATAATGCTGTGCAACAAACAACCTCAAAATCTCAGGCACTCGAAAAACCAAATCGTCATTTCTCACTCACATTGCATGTCAATGTTTACAGACTGGGGTCTTTGGCTCTGCGGGGGTGGTCTCAATACTGTCCATGGGTTTTTTTTCCTCAGGGACCAGGCCTAAGTGAGACACTGTCTGGTATATAGTTAGCATGGTAGAGGTTGGGAGTGATAGGAGACCTAGCAGAAACTTCCAATGTTTCTTTTTTTTTCTTTAAAGATGTATTTATTTATTTAAAAATTTATTTATCTATTTTTGGAGAGAGACAGGAGAGCAGGGTGGGAGGGGGCAGAGGGAGAGAGAGAATCTCAAGCAGATTCCCCACTGAGCGTGGAGCCCAATGTGGGGCTTGAACTCACAACCCTGAGATCATGACCTGAGCCAGAATCAAGAGTTGGATGCTCAACTGACTGAGCCACTCAGGCTGCCCAAGATTTATTTATTTATTTGAGAGAGAGAGAGCACTCATGAGCTTGTGGAGGACCAGAGGGAAAGGGAGAAAAGCATACTTCCCGCTCAGCAATCTGAGCCCCACGTAGGCTTGATCCCACGACCGTGAGATCATGACCTGACCTGAAACCAAGAGTCAGAAGCTTAACCGACTGAGTTATCCCAGTAACCCCCAAACTTCCCACATTTATTAAACCTTTTACTGGTAACTGGCAAGCTTTAACTTTTCGCCCATGTCATATTAGCCAAATCAAGTCACATGGCTAAGCCCCACATCAGTGGGGTGGGGAACTATAACTCCCCACCCAGAGCGTTCAGTGGGAGCCTAGAGTGAATAGTCAGGAGACGGTAACACAATTTGTCATCAACTATCCAACTTTGAGTCAAATAATTCAGTGTGAATACAATAATAATTTTTCCCCGCCATAAATAAATACCACTTTTTAAGTAATAGCTTCTTCTTATGACTTTTCACATGTATAATTAAGAAATTTTGTGTTTCAGTTCTAATTAATGGGCCTCCTGTGTTTGGTTAATGATTTTGAATGTCATTAAAATATACTATTTAAAAAGTCCTTTTAAAAGAAAAGCTTATCCCTCCCTTTTATCCTTTCCTTCATTTGTCACCTATAATTACTTTATACCTCTGATTTACAGAGAACCTGTGTTAATAAACCTTCTTCTTCTTAAAATAAAACTTGGTTCTACAAACAGGAAGGAGAAAACATTATAAACCATTATAATTACAAAGACATTTACAAAGCAAAGTGCCTTAGAAGAGAAACAACACAAATAAAGCAAAAAAAGACTTCAAGCCAGACTCTAGTATGTGAGCTGAACTGTCTTACCAGGTAAATGCTGGAACAACAGCAGATGCACGGTATGAGACCCGCGCAGAGCGTCCACACCCATCTTCCCTGCGGAGTGGCTTTCCCTGCTGAGACTTTGAACGATCCTCCCTTCCACACAGGACTCTTTCCTGGAGGTTCTGGAAGCGGAGGTCCCTTCCCAGCTCTGCTCACTGTTGCCCTTCCTCCACTTGAAAGGAAAGGTTTACTGCTGACTCACCAGGATCTTCATTGACTCAGGTGTAAAAGCCTCCAGACATCAAACGAAAGGACAATTGTTCAATTCCAGGGCATCATAAAGGTCCCAGACTCCCCCCAATAAATCCCATGAGAATCCACACGGTAGAAGATGCTTGCTTCCCAGCACCCAGACACACACAGCTTTGGTTCTCGCCACCCACAGAAGCAAGCTGGTCGACCTGACTCCCAGGCCTTAAATCCTGGGAGTTTGGTAACAGCTGGCATTCGGGTGCTTATGATGCGTTTGTCGCTATTCTGAGTGCATCGCATGTGTCAACTCACCCTCCTGAGAAACCAATCCTCTTTGGATAGAAAAGGAAGTGGGGTAGAGAGCCGTGAACTGTGTGGTCCAGGGTCACACAGCTGGGGAGTTGGGGAGTGAGATGCGCTCCCGGGAGCCGAGTGTGCTTGGCTTGGCAGGACTAAGTCAGGCGCACTTCCCGGATCTGACGTGTGGGACCACGGAGGGTTGACAGACACACAGACACGGCTGCCGTGGTTCTAAGGGGGAAGTCGTCTGATAGATTAAAGGACATTATACGGGGGAGATGGTGTAACGTGGCCTCACCAAAGCCCAAAGCTGCATGTTGGGCACAGGACTGGATGGAGGAAGGGACGGGGTGGAGGGCGAAGCATGGCAAGACCGTGTCGTGAGGTGTGAGCCGGTGTTGGAAGAGAGTGGAGCGCAACCCCCACGCTTCCACCATGCTGCTGTCCTGCCCCCCTTCTGTTGGCAAGGACGTACTGAACACACGTGTGTGTGTGTGCTAATAGTGTGTTAGGGTGGGGAGGAAGCCGGGCGGGAGAAACCCCCTCACTCCATCTAAAACAAGAGGAAAGTTTTAAAGAAAGACATATTTGAATTATGCTAAGTTTTAGAAGAAAGGGCCTCCTGGGCCAGGCCCGCTTCAATGAAGGTTGCGATGAACCCTTCTCCAAGGTGTCTGAAGCCCAGCCTGTGTCACAAAGCCCCAGGCAGGGGGAGGTCGGGGGGAGCACTTTCCCGGGGACCCGGCTGCAAGCCAGAGACTTTGAGAGCAGAGACAGCACCCGGAAGGTCCACAGGGATGGAGCATAGGGAGCCAAGAAGGGCCAAAGGAAGAGGAAGAGGGAGAGGGGCAGGACAGGACGGGGCAGGCTCTCGTGAGCCAGCCAAGACTTGTACGGTTTTAAATCGTGGTAAAATACACACAACATCACCAACTTACCATCGTCACCATTTCTGTGTTACGGTCAGTGGCTCCAGGTACGCTTTTGTTGCTGTGACCCACGGTCCATCGCTGGATGGAAACGCTGTCCTCTTGGAACACTCCCACCCCTCCCCTCCCCCAGCCCTTGGCACCCACCCTTCTCCTTTCTGTCCCTGGGGATTTGATGACTCCAGGGCCTCACGGAAGTGAGATCATGCAGGGTTTGTCTTTTTGTGACGGGTTTCTTTCACTGAGCCTAACGTCCTCAAGGCTCATCCCTGTAAAGGGAAATTCCCTTCCTTTTACGGCTCAATGATACTGCATTGTTTGTATCACATTTTTTTAAAAAGATTTAATTTATTTATTTGACAGAGATAGAGACAGCCAGTGAGAGAGGGAACACAAGCAGAGGGAGTGGGAGAGGAAGAAGCAGGCTCATAGCGGAGGAGCCTGACGTGGGGCTCGATCCCACAACGCTGGGATCACGCCCTGAGCCGAAGGCAGACGGTTAACCGCTGTGCCACTCAGGCGCCCCTGTATCACATTTTTAAAAAGATTTTATTTGTTTATTTGAGAGAGAGAGAGAGCATGCACATGAGCGGGAGGGGGGCGGAGGGAGAGGGACACATGGACTTCCTGCTGAGTGGGCAGCCCCACATGGTCTCGATCCCATGACCCCGAGACCATCACTGAGCCCGAGTGCAGATGACCAACTGAGCCACCCAGGTGTCCCTGTACGGCATTTTGTTTATCCATTCATCTGTTAGTGGACACCTGGGTTGCTTCTACCATTTAGCCATTGTGAATAATACTGCTATGAATACGGGACAGCATCTTGGACCCTGCTTTCCATTCTTTTGGATATACGCCTGGAAGTGGGAGGGCTGGAACACTTATGGTAATTCTATTTTTTTTTTTTTTTAGGGGGAGAAGCAAAGGAAGAGGGAGAGAGAGAATCCCAAGCAGGCTCCAGGCCCAGCGGGGAGCCAGACACCGGGCTCGATCCTATGACCCTGAGATCATGCCCAGAGCCAAATTCAAGAGTCGGTGCTCAATGGACTGAGCACCCAGTTGCCTTTTCTTTTCTTTTTTTTAAAAAGCCTTTAAAAAGAGTTAAAATTTTACTTCATTAGTCTACCAACTGTAAGACTGAATGCATTTTTCACAGAAGAAGGGGTGTCCGTCGGGAAGGGCTTGGCTCATGATGGGTTTCACAACGGGAGCCATCCCACTCCATGCATACCTGGTGATCAGCACAGAAGGGGAAAGCCAAACAACGAGGTATTTGTTTCACATTTTGTGAGGGCTCTTTATAATATTTCCAGTGCTGATGTGAAAAGCATTGACCATCTTTCTGGAAAAGAGATAGTTAACATTGAACATACTTATTTAAATTAGCAATTTGGTGCTGTCCTAAAATCTGGAGAAAAGGATTCTATTGATCCAAAGGTCTTGCCAAGCGGAGAACTGAGACGCTGATCACATCTACCTTTTCATGAGGCTTAGATAGAAAAGTTTACTTGAGTCTTTCCTTTGTGGTTAAAATGTGTGTGGTTTATAATGTAAATTCATATGAAAAGTTGCAAAATGTTTTGTGCTTAGAAAGAATGATTTTTAAATAATATATTTTAAAATAATATGATATTTGGATTATAATAAACATTCTTGTCCAGATCTAAAGAAAAAGCTGATTTTATTTATTTTTTAAAAGATTTCTAATTTTTTAAAGATTTTATTTATTTGAGAGAGAGAGAGCATAAGTAGGGGACGGCGAAGAGGAGAAAGCAGACTCCCCACTGAGCAGGGAGCCCGATGCGGTGCGGGGCTCCATCCCAGAACCTTGGGATCATGACCTGAGCCTAAGGCAGGCACTTAACTGACCAACCAGGTGCCCCCAAAAAGCTGATTTTAGATGATTCATGCTTGTTCCTTTTCACTCACTATGAAAGTCCATTTTAAAATTGTGCTTATGATTTTTTTCCAAAATTGTGTCTGAGCTGTGGAGTATGTTCCACCAGGAATATCAGAATCTGTTGGTTAACAACTAATAATAAATAAAGGTATTGCATGACCAGAGAACAGAACGCAAGGATGCAGGAGTGGCAGTCTCTCCCATGATGGCGCAGGTGTCATGGGAATGGAACAACTCAGGCTGTTGAGAAAGGGGATCCTGCCTTCCGAATGGGGAGCTGGGACGTCCAGTAGCGCCCCCACGGAGAAGCGGAAGAGGAAAAGCACGCCGTCTGTGACTTCGTCAGCTGTTAATGACTCTTCCCAGTCCCTGCAAGGGAAAATGTTGCTGTTTTTCTTTTCAATTTTTTAATTTACATTCTAGTTAATTTAACATACAGTGCAACACTGGTTTCAGGAGTAGAATTCAGTGATTCATCACTTACATACAACTCCCAGTGCTCTTCACAGCAGGTGCCCTCCACGATGCCCATCCCCCATCTAGCCCATCCCCCATCCATCCCCCCTCCTCAGTTTGTTCTGTATCCTTAAGAGTCTCTTACGGTTTGTTTCCCTGTCTTTTATTCCCCTTCCCCTATGTTCATCTGTTTTGTTTCTTAAATTCCACATATGAGTGAAATCATATGGTAATTGTCTTTCTTTCTCTAATTTTACTTATTTTTAGAGTTGTTTCACTAATCATTATTATTATTATATAACAGAGAGTATTATTCAGCATAATACCCTCTAGTTCCATCCATGTCATTGCAAATGGCAAGATTTCATTCTTTTTGATGGCTGAGTAATTTTTTAAAGGGTTGCCTGAAATTTAGTTTACTTACCTAATCACGTCGTTGGGTGCAGTGATTCCCTCCTGACGTTTCGGGGTGAGACCGTCAATACTGAGTGTTGTACCCGCCTGTGTGCACCAGGAACGGCGGTCCCACAGCTTCCTTTGTGGAAAAGGTTTTGATAAATAATCTAGTTTTCTAAATAGATATGAGCCTGTTTGGATTTTTGGTTTCTTCTGTAGTCACTTTTGGAAACTTGTGTCTTTTAAAGATCTTCCCATTTAATCTGTTCTTGAATTTACAAATAAAGCTTTCATAAAATCCTATATTCTTTTTTTTTTAAAGATTTTATTTATTTATTCGACAGAGATAGAGACAGCCAGCGAGAGAGGGAACAAGCAGGGGGAGTGGGAGAGGAAGAAGCAGGCTCATAGCGGAGGAGCCTGACGTGGGGCTCGATCCCATAACTCCGGGATCATGCCCTGAGCCTAAGGCAGACGCTTAACCGCTGTGCCACCCAGGCACCCCAAAATCCTATATTCTTTTTAACATGGATGGGAACTCCAGTGTTGCTACCTCGGATTCTCAGTCTTTGAATTTGTTTATTTTCTCTTGGTTCTTTTGATATGTTCAGTTAGACATTCATCAATTTGAATGAATCTTTTCAAAGAACGAGGCTTGGTTTTCATTAGTGTGCTCCGTTTTACCTTTCCTATTTCATTGATTCTTTGCTTTTCTCTTTATCACTTCCTTTCTCCTAGTCACCTGGAATTAGCGTGTTGTTCTTTTTCTAGATTATTAAGGTGGAAGCTCAAGTCATTGACTTTCGAACTCTCTTCTCTCCTAATGCAAACATTGAATGCTGTATATTTTTCCCTAAACACAGTTTCAGCTGCGTGCCCCAAATTTTGCTATGTGTGTTTTTATCATTTAGTACAAAATATTTAAAGTTTTTTCTCTGAGTTCTTTTTAACACACAAGCTATTTAGAGGTGTTAATTAGATTTAAGTATTTGGGGATATTCTATGTTTATTTTATCACTTTTAAAATGTATTGCAGTTATTATCAGAGAATATAGTCTGACTTCCATTATTTGATATGTATAGAGACTCTTCTTATGACTTATCATATACTTGATCTTCATGAAAATTTCACGTACACATTCAAAGGGTGTCTATTTTGCAGCAATTGTAAGTGGTGTTTTACATGTTAATTTCTTTATGTTGGTTGAAAGCATAAATGTTCTATAACCATACTGATCTATGTGTATCTCTTTAATCAACTACAGCAAGAGGAGTATGGCAATCCGTAACTATAATAAATGGTTTTTCTATTTCTCTTTGTAGTTTTGTTCTTATTTTGTCTTATGTGTTTTGAAGCTCAGTTGTTAGGTGCATACACCCGCCTATTTGTCTTCTTGGTAAATTGATCCTTTTAACATTATGAATTGTGCTGCTAAATCTCTAGTCATATTCTTTGTCCTGGAGTTTTTACCTTGATATTAATATAACCAGCTTCCTTATGTAGAATTTTGAGTGTATATCATTTTTCAAACTTTGCTTTCAACCCATGTCTTTATAATTAAAGCATATTTCTTATCTGTTGCCTAGAGTCAGGTCTTACTATCTTATACGACAACAATTGCCTTTGATAGAAGTGTTGAGTTCATTTACATTTCACGTTGGTATTGCCATGGTTTGGCTGATGTCTTCCATGTGGGGATTTTATTTCATTTAACCTACTTGTATTTGTCTTTGTTTCCCACTTCCCTTCCTTTCCTGTCCTTTTTTGTTTTTTTCTGGACACATCAAATATTATTTGTTATGCAAAGTTTTACTTTTCGTGCTATTACCTATTGGTTTTCTGAGATTACGATATTCATTTTTAGGTCATTCTGGTCTAACTTCATGTAAAATTATATTACTTCACAGTCTATGAATCTAATAACAGCATAATTCGGTTTACTCTCGTTATACCTCCTCCTTTTTGTCTCATATTTTATGTTTACATATAAATATAAATATATATAATCCTACAAAATTGTTATTATTTTTTGGTTTAAACAATCAATGTATGATGTAATATTAACCCTTCCTGGTAATCTTCATCTTTTCCTTCAGATCTGAGGTTCAAACCGGGAATTATTTTTAGCATTTCTAGTAGGATGGGTTTGCTAGAGATGAATTCTTTAAGTTTTTGTCAGTGATTATCTTTATTTCACTTTCAATCTTGAATAATATTTTCACTGAGTATAGAATTCTAGTCATTTCTGTTTTGGTTTGTGGGTTTTGTGGGTCATTCCCTTCTCTTCTGGCTTCCATTGCTTACAGTGAGAGGCCAGGTGTCACTCACATCACCGGAAATGACTGTGTACTACATACAATACATCCCCCCCCCATGCTTTAAAGATCTGTTATTTATCTTTTGATTTTCACCTATTTTACTTCGCTGCTGTAAAGATGACTTTT
This sequence comes from Ailuropoda melanoleuca, assembly GCF_002007445.2. NCBI lineage: Eukaryota > Metazoa > Chordata > Mammalia > Carnivora > Ursidae > Ailuropoda > Ailuropoda melanoleuca. The sequence continues at coordinate 107,350,176 of NC_048227.1, read as the reverse complement.
CTTTACATTTATCCTGCTTAGGATTTGCCGAGAACTTTGTATCTGTAGGTAGTGTTTTTTACCAACTTTGGAAAGTTCTTAGCCACTACCCCTTAATTTGTTTGCTTTGGTGTGTTATATCTTTCCTCTTCCTCTTGGACTCCGTTACTTGCATGTTAGACTGTTTGATGTTGTCCCATATATTTTGGTTCCTCCAGTATGATTTTTCCTCCATTTTTCCTTTTTTATTCAGTTTAGATTCATTTCATTGACCTGAATTCAATTCACTGATTCTTTCCTTTGCAGCATCCAACCTGCTACTAAACCCACCTAATGAATTCTTCACTGCTGATATATTTTTTTTATCTCTGGCATGTATAGTGCTTCTAATTTCTAGTGTTCATGTATCTGCTAAATTCTGCCATCTGTTTACATATGGCATCTAGTTTCTTCCCACTGGATTTCTCAGCATTTTCAGCATAGACTTTGTAAAGTCTCTGATTCTTCACAATTTCTGAGTCTTGACAGTTTCTTTCTTTCTTTCTTTCTTTCTTTCTTTCTTTCTTTCTTTCTTTCCTTCCTTCCTTCCTTCCTTCCTTCCTTCCTTCCTTCTTTCTTTCTCTTTCTTTCTTTCTTTCTTTCTTTCTTTCTTTTTTTGAGGGGAAGAGGGGAGAGGCAGAGGCAGAGGGAGAGAAAGAATCTCAAGAAGGCTTCTTCATGCTGAGCATGGAGCCTGACATGGGGCTCGATCACAGGACCCTGATTTCATGACCTGAGCAGAAATCAAGAGTCAGACACTCAACTGACTGAGCCACCCAGGTGCCCTGACAATTTCCTTTTTTTTTTTTTAAACCATGGGTCACTTTTTCATATATCTTGTAATTTCAATTTTCTGCTTTTTTGTAGGAAAGAAGAGTAGCAGTTGAAGTGAACAATATTGCCTCTTATTCTGTTGGGCTGAACGGTGGATAGGTTGCTTTAATCTGTCGTAAAGGGTAGTCTGGGTTTTGCTGTAGCTTAAGTTCAGCTCGACTGGCTTGCCTACTTTGAGAGGTGGATCAGCAGAGCCTGGGATTTGAACACTGGCAAGATTCCAGGGCCTGTCTGAGCTGCTTCCTATCCAAGCTGCAATTTCTGAAGGCCTAGAACGCCTAGGACAGGTTGATCTCTGAAGTCTTGCTCACCTCTTGTCATCTGAGTGGCTCCCTGTGCTTGGGTGAGACCCTGCACACCTCACCTTGCAGCCCTCCTCCCCTGATCCCAGCTTTTCCCCTCAGCACCCAGTGAGGCATGCAGTGGAAGCCAGGGGAGGACAGCTGGAAGTGGGTACAGGACTGGTCTGTGCTCAGGCTACTCAGGGCTCCAGCCAATAAGATGCAGAACGTTCCCCTGGTTTCTCCTTACCTCCATCCGTCGCAGATTCCTCCTGTTCTGGCCATTCTGATATGGATGCAGGCATTCTTGGGTGTCTTCCCTCCCACTGATGGCTTGTCACTTTCTAGACTGCAGTCCATTTATGCATCTTTGTGTCCTCAGAAATAGGAACAAATGCTGTTATTTTGCAGCTTACCTCCTTCTTTTTTCATATTGAGTTGAAATCAGTGGTCTCAGGAATTTGTTTTTTACAGAGACTGGAAGCGAAGACTCCCTGATGTGTTATTCCTACCAAACGTTTTCTGTTTTCTTTCACTGGTTCTTTTCTTTCTTTTCTTTTTTTTTTAAAGATTTTATTTATTTATTCAACAGAGACAGAGACAGCCAGCAAGAGAGGGAACACAAGCAGGGGGAGTGGGAGAGGAAGAAGCAGGCTCATAGCAGAAGAGCCTGATGTGGGGCTCAATCCCATAACGCCGGGATCACGCCCTGAGCTGAAGGCAGACGCTTAACTGCTGTGCCACCCAGGCGCCCCCACTGGTTCTTTTCTTTCCTTGTAGTTGAAATGTCTAGATACTGGGCTGGTTCTGTTTTCATGACTTCTTCTGGCCAGCTGTTGAAAGCAGAGATAAGGCCATGCTTTACACAAGCAGCAATCCCCAATATTTCCCGTGTGTGCGTGCGTGTGTGTAAGTGCACGTGTGTGCATGCGTTTCCAACCAGGCAGGCACGTGCCGAGCTGCTCATGACGTGACACTCTCCTGTCTCTATGACACAGCTGTTCCCCAGTGTAGCCTGTCTGTGCATGTGCTAATTTCCAACGGAACTTGATTTTTAAAGTCCTAATGATCATAATTTAATTCTGAGTTTCTCTAGCACTTCTTTCTGAAACAAAGAATTTAACCTGTAATTAAATGCACAGTGGTTTGTATGACTGTCTTCCTTCCATCTGCTATGTTAACCATGTGGTCTGAGTTTCTGGGGCCTCATCCGAGTAAGAACCCTGATACCATAGACTCTCGTTCCCAGATACCGAGGCAGGGCTCCAGATCCCTCCCAATGTTTCTGTTCTAATTTTGTGAGTGGTAAGGACAGCGCTCTTTCTCCCCTGGAAGGCATTTCCAGGGCTGGCTTTAGCCCACATGGAATCCCTGTCCTATCAGAATGAGAAACTTTTCTGGGCTGGTCAGCCATGCCGGATGGGCACACAGGGTGCAACAGGGTTTCAGCCCCACCTGCTCCCCCACTGGGTGCGCCTGAGCAGGCAGCCCCTGCACCAGGAGAGAAGCACTTACCTCACCTGGGCATTCCTGTGCTTTCGGTCACAGAACTCTGGGGGAGCTGCCGTTTGACAAGCATCACATCTCTGACTGAACGCTGACGGCTTTCACGAGAGCTGCCCTGCTGCCCCTCACCACTGCGCCAAGGACGAAAGAGGACTGGCATCTTTGGGGGAAAGCATGCCTTCTCACCCTGCAAGACGAGCTCCCAAGTATTTTTGTTTTTTCCTCAGGGATTAGTAGAGTTGATACTGAAATAGCTGTTTTCTAATTTGAAAAACCCTTACAGTTGTTTTCTCCCCCAAGGTACAGACATTGAGAAGATGTGGGTGTGGGGAGAAGCAGCCACACAACACAGACAAGACGATCAACACCTTGTTCGTAGGTCAAGCCCACCACACGTGGCTGTTGAGCCTTCACAGAAATCTGCTTTGACTGGATCCTTGGCTGGACGGGCCCAGGTATGTGCGAAGGCAGGTGGGCATCGGATAGTGCGCCGATGCTGCGCTTGCCTCAGCGTGGTCTCTGAAACCTGGGAAAGCAGGCTGCACAGGGAGCGCGGCCCGAGCACCTTCCCTCTGGATACTTCCATGAAGCCCATCACGATTCGAAATACACACTGCTGAAACATCTATATCTATATTTGACTTAATGGCTCCCACTTAACCTGCATGGGATCTGGAGCTCTGCTCAGAATCATCTTTATTTATACTCAGGAGAGGTATGAGTTTTGCAGAAGCCACAGGACTCCAAATGGTCCTGGGTAAATTGGACTTTCTTTCTTTCTTTTTTTTTTTTAAAGATTTTATTTATTTATTTGACAGAGAGAGAGAGACAGCAGGCGAGAGAGGGAACACAGGCAGGGGGGAGTGGGAGAGGAAGAAGCAGGCACCCAGCGGAGAAGCCTGCTGTGGGGCTTGATCCCAGAGCACTGGGATCACGCCCTGAGCCGAAGGCAGACGCTTAACGACTGCGCCACCCAGGTGCCCCTAAATTGGACTTTCTTTGCATTCCATGGTGAGAGAGGGTGAGAGGCAGTCCAGGACTTACAATGAGGCTTGGGCTTGTTATCAGGGGTCTCTGCTCCACAGTCTTGACCATGTTGGAGTTAATCCTTTTGTGTGCCCTTCTCACACAGCCTCTGTTTCCAGGCTTCCAGTCTGTGCTCCCAGCAGAAGAAAGAGAAAGGAAAGGCAGCAGCCACCAGGAGGGTCCATTCCTTTGGCCAGAACTATGTCACGCGGCTGCTTGCAGCTGGGGTTGGGGGAGAATGCCACCCCAACAGCTTCCAGAGCCTCTGCGGTGGAAGCAGGCGAGGGAAGGGAGGGCTGGGTAAGCTACCCATATGTGCCACGCAGATGACAGGAGTTTCTCTAGGTAACGCAACTTCCAATCTCAGGGATGCTAAAATGCTGAAAAGTGGGTAGATAGGCAAGGGAGTGTGTTTCTGGGCTCCTCATTGAAGAACACCAGCATCAGTATAACCTTTGACCCATGCTGCTCTTCAGTGTACCATGTATCGTGGGTTATCCACATCCCTTCTCACTGCTTTAAAGTTATACCTAGTTTTCTGCGG